>NC_063194.1:10507995-10557995 GCF_017589495.1 Alosa alosa
TCCAGCTCAGACAGACTCAAAAACAGCTTCTACCATGGGCTATTAGAACACTTAACACATATGAACCAGTGAACCTCTGACAGTATGTGCAATACTTTCCTAGAAATAACATCTATAACCAAGTGCAAAGGCCTCTCCTTTCCAATACTGTATTCTTAAATTATTTATTATGACACATTTTTACTGTAATGTTTTAGTTCTTGTTCTTTTAGCTGTTTTATTGTATTGTTTTTACCCTAAATGCACTTTATCAGATGCAACAACACTATTTCATTGTACAGGCAACTGCACAATGACAATAAAGGCTATCTATCTATGCACAAGCTGGCACAGGCACAGCAGAGAATTTCAGATTTTGTCCTATTAAAATATTTTACAGTAGGCTATATTGAGAAGAGAAAACTTTTCCAGACTTCCGGCCGTCCCTGTTGGCTGCCATCTGGGCTCTCCGTACATGTCGCCAGGCAAAAAAGATTGCGAAAATGTCAGTGACAGTTGAGTGTTCGAATATGACCCTAGCTTGTATGCATAGGAAAAAACTAAATAAGGAAAGCAGTCAGTGTAACCTGACCTGCCGCAGGCAAGCTAACAATAGGCTGTAAGACTCGTGTCTCGTGTATCTCTTCACCCCCTACTCCCTGGCATGCCTGATTCCTCTCATGTCATTTGGAAACTCATTTGTTTTTGCTTTCCTGTGTGAGAGATTTATTTCAAAAAAAAAAAAAAAAACAAATGTGTTTATCCTTGGTATAACAGAAAGTACAGTTTGCACCTCTTTGTAACATGACAGGAGAATACAACATGACCGTAGCTCACACAGATCTGGGATTTGATAGACATAAAACTGTTGGTATGTAGTCCTGAGCAGAAAGTCCAGCTTTAAAGTGCTTCTTCCTTACTAGAATCACAGTAAAAAAGTCCACCACTACATTATTGAAAAGGCAAAAAAGAATATATTCATTGGCTTCATAATGAATACTAGTCCCACAATCTATAATCTAACATAACTAACGAATGATAGTAAATAATTGCTATTAATAACTGCTATGTTTGTGTTGACACATCTGTAACAAATATATAGACAGATTAATCAATAGGAGATAGGCCACGGTGCAGTTTCTCCTTCACCATCCAACCACTAATCTCAGCTCCATACTTCAGGAGGTCTGCGGACAGGTTTTGTTTGATTTACTTTCTCTTTGCTCCTGATGCACAGCTACATATCTCCTAGAGCTGACCTCAGGCAGGCATGGTCCATCATCTTCAGGCTTTCAGTCATGGCTTGATCATCTTTTGGTTAATTATGAGAAGGCTCAGCTTCCTTCACATTCAGTGATACGTAGATTAAACCGGGTGATGCTGATACAACTGACTAAATGGTCCGCTGCCAAAAACAATCATAACAGCATTGTCAAAATAATGAGGGTAAGTGGAGGAAATGGATCATTCACTACCTCTATCAATTACTGACAATGGTGGCCCATATGTATTGAAACAGAAGTCCATATCAAAACGTTGCAAAAAATGTAAACCTTGGGCTATTTTGTCTTATGTTTGTCATATCAAAATAAAGGCAACATCTACGATATTGTAGCTCTTACATGTATAATAACTACTATGCGTCTATACCACTGTGCATATGTGGAATTTGCACTTGGACAACCGAGGGCAGGAGCAGCATGAGAATGGACAGAGCAGATCATGGGCGCGCAGAAAGACAGAGACACAGATAGACAGATAACACGGCCTGCTCTGCAGAGGCTTAGTAAGTGCTGACGGCTGCTGGGGGGTGCGTTTAGGATCAGAGGTGTGGGGTTCATGTCCTACAGGCGGTTGAGGGGCGTTTGGATCCGGGGTGTGTGGCTTCATATCCTACAGGTGGTTGGGGGTTGGATCCGAGGTGTGGTTCATGTCCTACAGACTGTGTCTGGGGATGATGGATGAGACGTAAGGCTCCTCAGATCAGCTCTGTCCTCACTTCTTGTGTCTGCTGTTGTTGAAAAGGCTGATCCCCGTGCGGACCCCCACCCTGGACTCCTCCACACCGGGCTGTTGCAGCACCTTGTCCAGCGTCGTCTTCTTAATGGCGGCTGCCGAGATCTTCTCCTGGTCTGCCAAGAACTGAAGCTCCCTGTAGAGAGAGGAAAACAGCAAAAGAACTTAAAGATCTTGACCAATAGCCATTTAAGAGCTCCATGTAGAGAGAAGAGCAGAGAAGAACTCAGCCAAGATCCTGCAGAATAACCGCTGATCATGGAGATCCTTGAAAGCGGTGTTCACTAATGTTTTTTTAGAAAAGCTGACCAAGGTGCCGGCAGCATTTTATTCCAAAAAGCAGTTGAAAGCATCTTTTAACAACGTGAGCAAATCTAGAGTTAATGTTAGCTAATCTAGAGTTAATGTTAGTTAACAAAGTTGTTTTTTTCTAGCGAATATATTACACACACACACAGACCAGCGACTTTGGTTCACATCCAGTTTTACTTAACAGATGAACACCATTTTTTTCTGAGAAGTTGAACCTTCTTTCAGTTTTAAAGACACAGCAGAAAAAGATGCCGTCACAGCGTTTAGAAAAGCACTCAGGACTTTTTTTGACAGCAGTCAGGGCTCTACAGTGCGCCCATTTCACTCGCACATGCGAGTAAAAATGATGGCGTGCGAGTGCAAAAAAATATTTAGGCGCACTGGTGCGAATGACTTCTAACCATGTCAATGTTTGTCTACAAAATACACCGCAACATCGAGAAACATTACTGGTGCAAACCATAGAATCACGTTGCGAATGCAGCATAAAACTACACCTCCCATCAACGTTAGCAGTTTGGCGTTGTGACTTCGCTAGTAGTCGCTTCTATCAAATCCAAAAAGAGCGCCAGAAAAAGCGGAAAGTTAGACTAGCCAGCCAAGATGCAAAGATTGAAGAACTTAGTTCTTCTATCCACCGAAGTCATCGGATATAGGAGGAACAGGATGAGATTCTGAGAATGCAGTGAGAGAAGGAAAGGTAACCTAACATGCCTTTTAGCCCAGTTGACGTATTGGCTGCAATATGCAAAATATAGCTGTAGCGAACAGGCACAAAAGTAGCCTCCCGTAATACTCCCATTTTATTCAAAGGTAGAATGCTACTGACAACTCCAGGCTTCCACGCATGCTTGTTTACACCAAATACAAGCTGAAGTGCAAAACGAAAGTAGGTCTAACGTTTGCCTACTGCCCCCGTCAATGCAGATATTTCAAATAAAAAATAAAAGTATTATATATATATCCTTGATTAGCCTATGTTGGGTTTTGTGGAAGAGAAAATGGACTGTTTTAGTAGTAGTATTAGGCAGTATGCAGTCAGATAAGTCACCATGGGCATATTTGGATTAGCTACAGATGGATTCACAAATAAATAAATTAGCCTACATTTGGCAGGATACTTGATATACAGGCTCAATGCAAATATGGCAATGTATTATATTATTTTACATTAACAAAATGTAGGAAAATAGAACAGACTGAAAATAAAGTAGGCACTGATCTTTAAAATCCTGTGTCCTGTAGCCTAAATGTGGTCAGTCATTCTTAATATTCGCAATTGGTGCACTGGCATGTTTAACTGTTAGCTGCAGTGTAATGTTAGATTATGTGTAAGTTACAGAACTGACTGTGCGCCCAAATTTTTGTCTGTGCTCCTAAATTTTTTAACTTGGGCACACAAGTGTAGAGCCCTGGCAGTATACCTTGTAATATTATAATGTAAAATAGACACTGGCAGCTTCAAAAAAGGCACCAATAGTGGACATAACTTAAAGGAGAACTCATTTTTTATATAGATCTTCATTTCTCGATGTCACAGAATACTATCGGTACAGGGAAAAAAAACTACCTAGCTGGAGTTGCTGCAGCTACAGTGCTAGTCTGGGGGCATCTTTAATGCCCTATGTAGACTACACGATTTCAGCGCGCTTTTGCCACGATGTTGTCATAGCTCCCGGTTCCCGGTGTCATGCCCGAATATGAAAAGTCGGGAACAACGCAGAAGGAGGAAGCATCTTTTAATGTGACATATTTAACGACCCGCAATTTATTGTCTGCGACATTCCATGACTCCACGACCAAATATCTAGCATGTCAGGATTTTTGGGGAATCTCCTACGACTCCCATGTTGACACGGACACTATGACGACATGCGACGAGAAGGCTACAATAGATTGGCCGCATTACAAATTCATGTAGCCCATCTATCTACCAAGACACAGGCAAGAATTTGGGGTACATAGTCAATCGTAAAGGACCATCGTGAAAGACAAAAAAAAAATTGTGCAATCTGCATAGGCCATAAAATTATGCTACAAGAGTGTTGCACTGCAGCTGCCTGGCTCCTCCAGCTGTTGGCTGCAGCAACTTGAGCTAGGTAGCACCGATTGTTTTAATTTTTTTCGTACTGATAGTACTTCGCGAAACAGAGATGTATGTTAAAAACTGCCAGAGTTTTCCTTTAAGGCTTTCAGAGTTCCATACGACTATAAGTAACACGTGGCCTGTCCTCTGGGCAGATGTGGTGGCCCACCTTGTCCGGATGCAGGAGGTCTCCACGGCGTTGATTAGCAGACTGCGGAAGCCGCCGCTCTCCATCACATGCAGCGCGTGGATGGTGGCACCCCCTGGTGAGCACACGTTGTCCTTCAGCTGGCCAGGGTGCTGGTCCGAGTCCAACAGCATTCGGGCTGCTCCCTGAACACACACACACACACACAGGAGGATGAGGAGGGACATCACTCATAATGTCCTTCACCATGACAGCAGCAATAAAGAGGACAAGCGTCTTTTGCATCACATATCTAGTCCTTTTTTTGGCAATGGTCCAAATAATCCATGTCCTGTGAGATGTGGACTAACAGCGTAGAAGTCTACCATTACAAAGCTGTGATTTTGTTTACCAGCAAAGCCTGAGCTCCTAACCGCACAGCCAGTCTCCTCGGCAAGCCCATTTTGACTCCACCATCAGCGAGGGCATCCACTGCAGTAAATGCCTGTTTTCACACAACAACAACAAAAAAAAAAAACACATTCAGCAGAAGTAATGGTTGCATAGATGGACTGTTACGAAGCTCATCCGAGTCACACAGTGACGTTAGGCTGCAGGACTAAAAGCTGACCAATGGGTGTGGATGATTCACAACATTTTAAAAAAGAGGTTGGTGATTTTTTTTTTTTTGGGGTGAGGGTATTTATCCATTTTTCAGAAATCTCTAGCAGAAGGCTGCACATGGCCTAATAACCACACACTACTGATACAGACTCAAATTCATGTCACCTCCCATCACTGCATGGCAAGCGACAAACCATTCAGAGGCTCTTGTGTTTTCACAGCAATGGGAAAGTGGGATGGCCACACTGATGCATATCCATGTTTGAACACAAACAGATAAGTGTGTTGTCAAATCTGTCAGTGTTTGGAGTACTCTGCACCACTCATACTCCCCTACTGCCGAAAAAAACGAGCGAGCGCAGCACTTACGTAGGCTGGGCCGCTGCCGCTGAGGCCGGTGACGGGGTCGATCAGGTCCTCCTCCACCTCGGTGCAGTAGCCCACACTGCTCATCAGCTGCTCCAGCAGCTGGCCGTCCTCCACCTCCGCGTGCGTGCCCGTGGCATACACCGTCGCCCCCTCCCGCACCACCACAGGTGTGTTGGTCATAAGCCGCATGACCTTTGGGTTGGCCCGGTGCTGTCCCAATTTCTGTCCCAAGCAAAGCAAACCAAAACACCATCTGCTCATCACAGTTCTAAGAGATGACGGAATAGCAAGTTGATTATATATATATATATATATATATATATATATATATATATATATATATATATATATATATCTCTCTATCTTATGGTCTTCAATAAATACAAACTTTTATGGCTGAAATCACTTCGTGAAAATACTACTCAACATGCATCCAGACTGTAGAGCCAACAAAAGGCAAATATTTTGAGTCATATCTTGATAAAAGTTGGCTCAAAACGCAGCTGAAGCAGGCACTTGATGGAGATTTCTGTCCATTACGACATACTGCTATACATTTCAGGAGTGCACCAGTCTCTACAGCAAGTACAGTCAGCTGTCTGAGTGTATCGTCAGGTGTCAGCGAGACAGCGCACAGGGGTCGCACATTTTGAGGGTAGTGTTACAAACTAAGCCATGACGGGGTTAGCACAAAGTTGCATACTGCTTCGCCTTGATGGTAGGTGGCAGCATGGCGTATGGTTTCGGTGAGGCCTGCATGATTGGAGTTTGTGTTAGAGATAAAGTATTAAAACCAACAAAACGCACAATTTGGTGATTCAGTGTTTACAGCTACTGAAAGTAGTTTGGGGATGTTGTGTTGTGTAGCATCATGTTTTAAGAGTAAAAATCATGACTATGAAATACAGACTATGAAAATTAACAGACATAACACAAGGTAGCCATCATAACACATTTCAGGGTCTGGTGGTTTCTGCTCGCCCTAAGACCGCTTCAAAATGAACTGTTAAAACTAGCCTGGCAACTATACCTGACCACTGACCGGCTTCAGCTACATCTGTCACTACCCCGATAAAGTTCAAGTGCCCGATCACAATGGGGAAAGGGGAGAGTCAAAACTCACTACTGCCCACAACTACATTCAGGATGGAGAAAACATGTTCTTCTTTATCAGGCTGTGGCTGGAAAGGGAAGTTGTATTACTACTGCATTACTGCATTAGAAGCATGTCTACTTCATGTCCCTAAAGAAAGTTAATTTAGCTTACACATCTTTAAGCAAAGCAGGCATTTTAAATAACAAAGCCCTTTAAGGGAAAAATGTATGTTGCTTAATCACTGCCATGCCCTGTGATGCATGGGGGATGGTTGGCCAGATGGTGTATTCTATTGTCATACAATTAGGCTACAGTTCTATGCCTATTGCATTTGTGATGCGAGTACTTATGCTGCCTGCTGACCTTCTCAATGGAGCCGATGGTCACTCCAGCAGCGCAGGACACGATCAGGTGACGGTCTTCAATGTCTGAGCCAATCTCATCCAGCACGAATGGGATGATGTGTGGCTTCACAGCCAGAAACAGAACATCGCTCTTTTGCACCGTCTCTTTGTTGCTGGTGGTGAAGTTCACTCCCATTTTCTACAGACACACATCATTTCTCAGTACACAGTTTGGTCAGGCACCCTCATACTGACACCTAGACATTTTTTTATCACATGTGCACTGACTATTAGTGTGTGTGTGTATATCAAGTTGCCTTAATTACATTGTTCAGAGCATTCATCTTGAAACCACATGATGTTGCCTAACAGCTTAATGTGCGTGTATGTGTATGTGTGCATGTTCTGTAGGCTACTTACTCTAAGGCTAGCCACAGTGGGTAGGTCAGTGTCAGGAGAGCTGGCAGTGATTCTGTGTGCTGCAATAACACCTGTGGGAGGAGACAGAAGACCTGCACACTTACAAAACACTCTGCACTCATAGGCTACCTCTGTTAGTTATGTGGCGGTCTCTTCAACAGGAATCTAAGACTGAAGCACATACATACTGTAGCCTATAAAACTGAAGCTGAAAACAATAATCTAAAATGAGTACAAATTCTCAATATGACATGTCAATGATGTTCTCAATATTGTTTTATATTTCGACCAAAAAGCAAGACTTTGAATGAAAACTTTACTATGGCAGCAACATTATAAGCCTGTTGCAAATGTGCAAGGTTACCTGCAGCTGTGAATCCCTTCACCAACGCCTGAGCCAGCTGGCCCGCTCCAATGAAGCCCACACTCATGTTGATTCTTGAGTAGCTTACTGTAAAGTCGAACACACCATAAGACCATATTTGTTTATTGTAGCTCCAAACATGGCTTTGTTCAGTCTGTCATCATTGTCAAGTGTTCAGATCGAGCTATTTAAAGAATAACCAACAGATACTTCCTGGTTTAACCATACAGCTATTCTTGTCTAAGTTGTTCGAGGCACTGACGGCGCAATGACAACGTCTGTGAAACAGACTTACCGAAAAGATGCAGCAATGTATAATGTTTTCAGCTCAATTCCAGGGGAGAGGGCCGATGTTTAAACTGCTTGAATCTGCTAACAACGTGGCGATCTCCTGCACGCGCCCGACGCCTTTATTAGAGACGGACACCAAGCTACACCAATCGTGTAAGAGATTTCCGTCGCTTTCATCCAATCGCTGTTTTGATATGTCTGCCTTGGCCTCTTATTGGTCAGTTCTGCAGGAGCTTGGGTCTGTGGCGCAGTTGCATCACTTTCTGTGTGCAGTGGGTGTGGAGAGTGGCAACATGCTAGTCGGACGTTGGCAGGAGTTTCAACGTTGACATAGCCTACATCCCGTCAAGTGACCTACTTTCGCAAGGTATAGGTCAGTCGCTAGTTACAGTGCATGAAAATGCACTGTTCTGTTATCCGAAGTCTTCTTCTTCACCTTCTTCTTCCCACCAAATTTCTGCGTCTAATTCAGCTTTAACCGTTTAACGTAGAAACTTCGTTCAAACTTTGTAACGTAGGTCTTGAAAAGAACACGTGGGGAATGTATTTTTCACTTTTGTAAACTTTATACTTTTTGAGATATTAATAAAAAACAAGCTTATTTTCCCCCATACACTTAGCACTATGACATCACAATGGACTAATTAACTTGATTTGCACCTGTATCAACTTCCAGCTGCTCACTATTAGGACCCATCAAAGGGCCAGTTAAACTGCTTTTACTGCTTTCAACTGCTTTCTGCTTAATTAGGCCAACTCTCTCTGTGTCTCTCCATTCTACAAGGATATAAGGCACATTCCATCCAACTTTCAATCCATTCATCCTCTTCAAACCATTCACTCATCCACCCATTAAACTATCCATCAACATCCATTAAACAATCTGCCTATCAACATCCATTCAACTTTCTGTCTATCAACATCCATTACACTATCTACATTCAACTATATACTCTGTCTCAGGCTTTAAGCATACAATCTGGCTCTCTTAAGACTACTATTTCCTCTGCCCACAACTGTTTCAAAATAAATGTCCTCACTACAATAATTCACTATTAAATAATTTAAATATTTAAACTACTCAACTATTTAACTGTTCAGCCATTTCAACTGTCAGTTGTTATCAACTATGACTCCTGCCAGCTGTTTCCAAATAAAAGTTTGTTTGCCATTTTATGTTAACATACAGTATGTTTATATTTTCATGCACTGGTAATTTCCTCGAAATGACATTTTCTTGTTGTAACCTGTTGGCCATACTTTTGTGGTCATACCTTTCATTAACCACTGTTGTTATCAAATTCCATCTACGCTCAATGTATTTAAAATACTTGGAATAAAAGACCATTAGGCTACCATTTTATCTTTCCCACTTGTTTGTTAACATAAATCCGTTCACCAGGACTCCCAAAATAGTTTGTCATAGCTTGTCTCCATTTATAACTGCCCTATATGCTCCCAAAACATTGATTAATTTCTTCATCACATCCATCCAGACTAACAACATTCTTTATGGTAGACCTACAGTAGGCCTACAACCAAATTCCTAAATACACTCCACATCCAGAACTTGCTGCTTTACTGGCTTCCTGTCCCAGTACGAAGAACCTTAGATTTGTCTGTTCGTGACACTTTCTTTTTATTGCCCTTTTTGACATGACTTCACTAAATAATGTGTTGGAAACAACACAAACTGTGTTGTCCCTATCTGGACATAGAGATGTGTTAAAAACAATGCAAGTTGTGTTGTTTTCAACACATTTGTTTTGAGTGTTCTCTGCCAAGAAAGACAACATCCTGAAGTCACCCTATCTGTTGACATTGACACTGCAGGTATTATTTAATAAAGCTGTCAGTTAAGGACCTGCGAGACATCTGTTTCCAATAGGGCTGTCAATCGATTAAAAAAAATAATCTAATTAATTACATACTCTGTGATTAATTAATCTAAATTAATCGCATATATATTTTTTGCTGTAAAAAGTATTTTAAATATTTAAATTCTAATGAATCATTGAATAATCAGCATCAGTGACATTAAAGTTCAAAAACTCTTTTATTATTATTTTCACTGTTCAAATAATTGCCATAATAATCTATGATATGACCTAATATGCTAAGGAAATAAATTCAAAAGTGCTTCGGGAAGAAGTTTTTTTTTCACATACAAGGCATTTCATTGCAGAGGACTTTATTTTCAACACTTTATTTTTTATCAACACCATCAGGCCGTTTTTTAAAAGTAAATGTTCCAATCAATGATCCAGGCAGCACGTTTTCTTCTCTCTCCTTCAAATTACAGTCTAAATTTTACTGACTAGAACGGCTCGGGGTCAAAGGTCATACGGCATCGATTAATCTGCACTAATTTTTTTTAATCAGTTATTTTTTCTCAAATTAATTAATCAAAATTAATCAGTTATTTTGACAGCCCTAGTTTCCAACTAAACACTCTAATGTATTTGTCCTCTTGCTCAAGTGATCACTGGGCCCTCCCACTCCTCGATCCATTCTGGGTGTATGTTTCTAGAAAAGACACCATAGTCACTCGTTGCTGAACCACCGTGGTACAACACAACTGTAGCTCAAACAACGACCTACTCACTGTGTCTGTTGTTGTTCTTGTCGTTCAAACCACCTTGGCGCTAACAATGTTGTTATTGAAGTCATGCAGCATGCTGAGTAGAATCAGCCCTACACTAGATAATTTAGAAAGAGACAACATAAATAGTGATGGTTAAGAATCAACAACTACCTATATATAATGAGTGTAAGACAATGATTTTAGTGTCCCAATATTTTCTTTATTACAGCTTCTGCTCACGTGCAATGGCTATGTCTAAGAAGGTTGGTGTGTTCAATTTTCCACTCATTCACTACATTAGTGCACTCTTAGGCCTAGTGTGAGTAAGTTAACCATATTTGCTATTCACTGTGTAGTGTATTCACCATCGCAATCTCTGTATAGAGATGAAGAGAAGTTCCGGCCCCATTCATTTCAATGGCTGATGCTAGACTAGGTATTTCAGTCAAAAGTATACACAGTGGACCGCCGCCATATTTAAAGATGGGTGGATTTTCCTGAAGCTTGGGGCTGTGTATGCGCTGAAGGGAGGTTAACAGGTCAACAACCAATCACTGCTGTTAGCAGTGGAGGGCAGTTAGCGTTCTAACTTGCTGACATTCGATAGTTGTCACACATCATTTCAGATGTGTTTTGGGATTACAATAACAGCTTTTTTGGAATATACAGTGTCTATTTCTCGCTAACTTTTACAAAATCCAAGCATAAAAAAGCCAAACAATTGACGTTTCTCTGCAAATACGGCCGTATTTACTGAACATACAATTCATAATAAACGTTTGAAATGTTATAATTGACACAGCATTTTGGGAACAAGTCGATATGGCTGGTCTGTGAAGCAGCTTAAATTCAATTCAAACTGCACCGTGGTGGAGGCTGAGGGCGGCTTTTGGAGTGGAGGTCACGTGTTTCCGTTTTAGAGTGGAGGTCACGTGTTTCCGTTTTGGAGTGGAGGTCACGTGTTTCCGTTTTGGAGTGGAGGTCACGTGTTTCCGTTTTAGAGTGGAGCTCCACTCTCTCTATGGTCTGCAGCCAGACCCCTCTTGTTTTCTTCTGCCCTCATTTTCATAAAAAAGCTAGTTAGGCAGTAATTACAGTGCCTATAAAAATAATTCACCTCCCTTAGATATTTCCACTTTTACTGCTTTTATAAATGGTATCTTGATCAATTTAATTACACAATTAATTAACTAACAATAATTTACAAAAATCCCATCTTTAATGTGAAAGTGAAAGCAGATTTCTACAAAGTAATGTTAATTAATTAAAAATATATAATACAAAATAAGTAAATGCATAAATATTCACCTCCGTCAAGTCAGCATCTAGTAGATGCACCTTTGGCCGCAATTAAAGCATGAAGCTTGCGTGGATAGGTCTCAGTTAGGCTTGCACATCTTGATACTGCAATTTTACTCAATTTTTCTTTGCAAAACTGCTCAAGCTCTGTCAAGTTGGAAGGGGGTCGGGTGTGAACAGCCCTTTTCAAGTCCAACCACAGATTTTCTATAGGATTGAGGTCTGGGTTTTGACTCAGCCTCTCCAGAACATTCACTTTGTTTTCTTTAAACCATTTCTGTGTAGTTTTCGCTGTATGCTTCGGCTCATTGTCTTGCTGGAAAGTAAATCTTCTCCCAAGTTGTAGTTCTCTTGCAGACGGAATCAGATTGTCCTCCAGAATTTCAATATATTTTGCTGAATTAATTTTACTTTTACCTTTACGAGCCTTCCAGGGCCTGCTGTCGAGAAGTATCCCCACAGCATGATGCTATCACCACCATGCTTCAAATTAGAGATGGTGTGTTTTTGGTCTTTGGGCAAACTTCAGTGAGCTTTGCCACTCACCCATAGAGCTTTAACTGGTGAAGAACTCGGGCAAAAGTGGTTGTATGCATAGTTTCTCCCATCTCAGCTGCTGAAGCTTTTAACTTCTTCAGAGTTGTCATAGATGCCTTGGTGGCCTCCCCCACAATTATTATTATAACCGCTGCACAGCAAAGCGGTTTAGTCCGGTTTTTTTCTTCTGGATTTTTTTTCTTAGTAATTTTGTGTCAACGATTCCCGGGACACTGACAGACCGGGGTGCATGAAACTGGGTGGGCATGTAGCCCCACAAGAATGACACAGAACCATTGTTTTTCGTTTTGATCTGCCCCCCCCCCAGACTGGACCCCCCGAAAGGAGGGTAGGGCAGACACAGTTTTTTGTGAATATCTCGAGAACCATAGGGCCTATGAGGACCACATTTTTTTGTATGTTGTTCTCAAGGGGTGTTACGACCCTGTGGTCGTATATATAAAATATCTGTTGCTTGTGGCTTGTGGCTCCCTTGTTCATTCTTGTGTTGCAGATTACCTCTTTGCCAGTTTGCTGATTGCCGGTGCAGCTTAATTGACCAATTGCAGTCATTGGATGTTTCGGGCTGCTGGCCCCTTTAAAAGTTCAGCCATGACGTCAGCAGGGGTGTGCTCTTCCGACTTTCTTTGAGACGCCTGCCACGCCACTCCTCGGCACTTTCGGGTCCAGCCTCGGGCCAGAGTTGTTTTTCGTTCTGCCGCTTCAGCCACTTCCGGGGTGAGAGGCCGGGAATGAAAACGGCCTGTTCAGGCCTTCTTTGGAGGCCTGGTGATTTTTCCTGTGTTTGCCGTACTTTTTCGTTAACCTTAAAATTGAGCCTTAGTTTCCTAAGTTATTCCATTTTTATTATTAATAAATATAATTAACTTTATATCTTTTGTCTGCCCGTTATTGCTCTTTTTTATTTCCCTAAGCCCTAGACAAGGGACATAACAAGGGGTCATGTCAAGCCATCCCATAACCATGATTTGATGTATAGCACCACCTAGTTAAAAAGGAAAAGGCAAAAATGAGGTGTTGTAATTGCAGGTATCTCTGGCTGACATGGTTAAAACTGCACGAAATTGGAGGTGTATCATTATGACACCCTCTGAATGCATGGCAAGTTTTGTGGAATACGTAAGGAATAATGGATGACATGGCATTCAGTGCACAGAAATAAATGCACGATCGAGACACACAGACTCACATGCACGCACACAAGCACACGCACACAAACACACAAACATAAACACAAACATGTACACGCATGCATCCACAAACACACACACACACAAACACACACACATACAGTATAAACACACCCACACATAAACACACACACACACACCATTACCCCCACTCACACACTCACAAGCGAAAGCACACACACACACAGAGGCACACATATACACAAACGCACACATGCACACACTCATTTACATACACAAAAGTTGCAAGAGTAGGGGATGAAGTAGGAGACGGTGACAAATTGACAATGGTTTATTTTTGTGGAGAGAATGTGCAGGACTGAGCGGCGGTCATATTTTGCACTGCTTTGCAGTACATCTAGTTCTTGAATGGTCATTCAGTTAATGGTGGCGGCCTGCTCTAGGCAGATTTACACATTTGCCATATTCCTGACATTCCTGAAAGGAATTATCCGGAGTAAAATGCACTTTAGATCAATTTACGGATGATTGGGAGTACATACGTTGAGTTGACATCAAAATCATGTCATTCGGATGTGTTTTGAGAAAGTTCGATTTTACCGTTTTTAGTCAAAACTCGTTAGCCTGGAAGTGACCAGGGCATGTCATTTCGCCGCTACAAAACGCTATTTTTATACCTCTTCTACAGTTCCAAACAACATTACACTTACGTGGTAGTGAGTAGAGGGTCCCTAAAGTCAAAACCGAAGTATCCCGAGGTCTTTATGTGGTCGGATAGAGTCCACAATGAATTTCTTCAAGCCAGTACCTTTCCGGAAATGTTGCTGCTGCAGCTGGCATCTTTAGTGGAAAGTCCGTATGCCCTGGTCACTTCCGTTGTCATGTGATTTTTTGTAGCACGTTTCTGAATTGTAAATGTTTTCTGAATTTGCAGCGCGTTCTCTAAATGATGTGCATGCAGTGTTTCCCACAGAATTGGATTCAATTTGTGGTGGTAGCTGACTTGGACAACGTGGGGGGTTACAATTGCAATTGTAACACAGTTTAAAGGCTGCTGATGTGTGGATGCAATTCATAACGTTTTCTAAATAGTTAAAATAAAGGTTCATACTTCTCCTTGGGACAAGCACTTTTGAATTTTGGAAAACACTTTTCCACTTCTATTTACATCGGGATTTTGCAAACATTCAGAGTCAATAAAATGAGCCCTTCAACGAATTGACAAGCAGCTGTAATAAGGCAAAGCATGCTAAATTCGACATCCAAACAGTAGCCTATTCTAACGTTAGCTTTGAGATACTGCTTGATTGCATAACTTAACTTAGTTTAGTCTCTTCAATGTAGCCTATGTTGTGATAAAATCTTAGCAGAGTTAACTTCAATGCAGCAGTTTTGAACAAATTTGCGCAGCATGGTCACGATGCTAAGCGGATTTAAAAGAAATTTAGCCAGACGTCTTCTATGCAATGCTTCTATGTGGCAACAACAATCCTTCAACAATCGTGAATATTTTGTTAAATGCACATGCAGAGGGGGGGGGCAGCTGGCTCTGAGAGAGAGCGGGGCGGGGCAAGGAAAGGCTGCGTGCGTAAAAAGCGCAGCTCAATGGCAATGCAAGGATTTGATCTTGTATGTAATTTAATTTAAATTAAATTAAATTACATGAAATTAAACATAAAAAATGTATATGTGGCGGCCGATTTTTATTGTGTAGCGCCCCGCCACAGATTAGTCAATGTATGGGAAGCACTGGCATGTGATATCAAATGAAGATGAAAATGTTTATTAGTGATGAAATGATGAAAAGTTGTGATGAAAAGTTGTTAGTGTTTTGTCTATTTGCACGTTTTGTAGATTTGCATCTGTTGTCATAAATTGCACGTCGTTTGCACCTGTCGGCCACCGTACCATCCCCTCACTTATGCTTTCAATAACCTTTTCTTTGAGTTGTTTGTAGTGCTCTTATGTCTTCGTGGTGGAATTATAGCCAGGAATACTGATTGACCAGTGACTGGACCTTCCAGATGCAATCTCCATTTCACTAATTGTGAGACTATTAGCACCAATTGGCTGTACCGCTCTTAATTTAGGTCAGTGACTTTAAGGGGGGTGAATATTTATGCAATCTCTTATTATGCATTATATATTTGTAATTGTAGAAGCACAACATCCATGAATGATGGTTCTAACTGTTAAGATTGCGATAGAAGTTAGGCAATGGCCATTTCTAGAAAAGTTTATGCTCTACGGTGAAGGGAATAGCACAGCGCTGTATGAGTTTTTTTTTTTTTTTTAGCAATTTCTCACATGAAATAGCCTTCATTTCTTAGAACAAGACATGTCTTAGATGGACATGTTTTAGAAGTGAATTCTTTGTTTTGCCCATTTTGAGCCTTTAATCAAACACGCAATAAATAGCTGATTCTATACAGACAAACGAGAAGGAAGGGGTTTCCTGATAATCAGTTAGGATGTTAAAATGAAAAAAGAAAACATTATGTGCCAGCAGCACAGGATATATGGTTGCTGATAGGCATCTGCTTATGTAGATATTGCAGATAAACATTAACATTAATATATTTGAAACTTGCAAATAATATGTGATGGGATCTGGCAAAACCATCACATGGTGAAATCAAAAATCCTAGATTTCTGCTCCGTTTCAACCTCTGTGGTGAAATTTCACCAACTTAAGATTCTAATACCATCCTAGCAGCATCCTATATACCGTCCCCTAGCAACATCCTGAATACCATCCTCGCAAAATCCTTGGTGAAATTTCACCATGTGATGGGTTTTACCAGATCCCATCACATATGTTGACAGTCACTCATTCCAATGTTTATAAATACATCTATAAGTAAACATACATCACATTTTTATTTGATTTTATTTTTGAAGAGATTGTATTCATTCACTTGGGTGATAACAGCATTATTACATTTTTTAAAATAAGGACTACAAATAAATACAAATCCACTGGACAATGCAATCATGTCACACAAGGCACTCAAAAAATCACGATCATAAAATTGAGAACTCTTTAATCAAATATCTCTGCACTGAATATTCCATTAAATATAAGAATACAACTGCTTCCATTAGATATTAGCACAGTAGAATTATACGTAGATATCACCAGAAGGACAGCGCTGTCCAACAGGTGGGAATGGCAGAATCTAGACTGAGGAGGGAGAGACAAATCGGATCCTTTGTGAGTAGACAAGGTCGGTGAAGTAGAGGATCATGTTGACTTGGGTGAACACTGCCACAACCAACTTGCTGTCCCAAGGACAGTGTTCACGTGGACAGTTGTACGGCCTTTCTGGCGTCCCATACTTCCTGTCGAAGCTGAACACTGGCCAGATCACAGCAGCACTGAGGTAAAGCAGCATCGCCATGAACGTGTAGATCACCACAAAGCGGTCAAAGGGGATGCGCAGTGCCGCCGTGCGACCCGACACGGTCAGTGTCACCACGATGACGGTCAGCGAGAAGCACAGGCTGTAGACCACCACGCAGTACTGCGTAGGGATGTGCTTGTTGTAGTCGGTGTCGTTGGCCAGCGCTCCGAAGATGATGCAGGCGATGAAGGCCTGCACCACCTTCAGCAGGCCACTCAGCGTGGCCATGTAGCCCACCACGTGGCCCGGCTTGGCCCGCGTGAGGAAGACCTCGGCGCCGTAGGCGAAGCTGCAGACACTGGAGCAGACGGTGACGGAGATGCGGTAGGCGCGCGTCTCGCAGCCCTCCGACGGACACTCGCTGGACAGGAAGTAGACGGGGTAGACCACGGAGGCGGTGATGTACATGAGTGTGGCCAGCATGGCGAAGGACACTGTGAAGTTGTCCCAGGAGATGGGCACGCAGCCGTGCAGCCGCGTCACGTCCATCATGAAGACCACCAGCGTGACGGCGAAGCAGAAGCACCACACAAACATGCAGTAGATTCCATAGTCGGCGCTGTAGCCGGCGCTGTGAGACACCAAAGCCATAGTGGTGCAGCCCAGTAGCAGCTGGCACATTCGGGCGATGCCCAGGCCAGAGAGCACCGCGGCCTTGTTCAGGTAGTGCCCACCGTGTGGATCCATGGTCAGGCTGATATATGTGTTCTTATAGGTGTTACTTTTCGGACTGGTCTTTGGAAATTAAGTACAGTTTATGTTCTGTTTGTATGTAAAAAAGTACAATCAGTGCACTGGAGGTTGTTTTGAGTGAGTGAGTATGGTGTGTTATATGTTGTTTGTGTTTTCTAAAGAAGTTGTAAGTTTGCAGTGTATGTAAGGGGGTATTAGCAACTTTGAAAAGCGATTTTGTGGTACGTGTGTGTGTGTGTGTGTGTGTGTGTATGTTCCCACAGTGACGGTGTGTGTAGGGGACGTCCCAGCCCCTCTGACCTCGCCCTGTGCCAGCCGCTTTTTATAGCTGCTTTAATTACTAATCTCCCATGCTGCTTTGTAATTACAGCAGTGTGTCACAGCTCGGATTACAGTCTCTTGGTACCCAGCACAACAGCAGCACAAACTCTTCTGTACAAAGTTTATGTCAATATTGCCACATAACTGTCACAAAAAACAATGCGAACAATCAAGTAATTACCTTTCCCAATTGTTCTGGCTTAGATGTCACTTTGGCACACAGACTAATTTACACGTTATTGATAGATTTTGTTGTTGTTGGAAGACAAGTTACCCTTAGATTCCCTTGAATGTCCCTTTCAAAATCCCTTGGTGTTGTTGTAGGTGCACGATTTCAGCTCTGGAAACTAGAGAACCTTCTAGATGGTTCCTTTACGTTGAAATTGCTTCATGCGTATCCGTCTTCAAGTCAGTGTCGAGTCAGACACTCCTGTGGCGTGTCCATACTCCATACTCCAGGGGAGAGGAAAGAAAGGGGTCTCCTCAGTGATGAAAGGTAGGCAGAGGTCCTCCTCGTCTGTTGGTGTCTCTCCTTTCGTTTTTCCACAAAATTTGGACTCTTTTTCTGGATTGTAATTCCTTGTTCTTGCTTGATGTAGCCTATGCAACTCGGAACAGACTGTATTCTCAGACACTGTCATGTACATGCAAGCTGTATCTCTCTCTCTTCTGAAGCTGAGGAGAGGCATGTGTGTGTGTGTGAGTGTGTATGTGTGTGTGTATGTGTCGACCTCAGAGCCAGGGACCACGCCAGCGCTAAAAATAACGGTCTATATTCCACAGTGGAATGGGGTGTGTGCCCACATGTTCACTGCAGACTGCAGTGTATGTGCATGTGTGTGTGTGTAGTCAGGTTACCATTGGAGGGGAGGGGAAGTGGCTGCAGAAGTGAGTTCTTCTCACAGGGGGCCCTGAATAATGACATGGCAGGATCCACAGGCCTACATTTTACACAGACACACACACACACACACACACACATACACACACAAGTTTATACACACACATCCTGCTTGACATTAAATTACAAAAGAAGACCGGGTGAGTAATTGTACATGGGGAACTTCAGGATTATACGGAAGCTATCCAGATATGTGTGAGAGAGAGGCTGCCCTAACACTCTTCCAGAAACTTCCACAGGTCCTCTGAGTCCAGCTGCTTGGTCGTTTTTTTTGTTAAAAAATATTTTGTCAGGGTAAATTTTGTAATCCTCCCTACCTGATTTAGTTCAGGCTTATCATTATGACATCAAAAATGTGAATAAAAAAAAAGAATGCTATGATTTACAAATCATATCAACACTATATTTAATTGAGAATAGTTCAAAGACAACATACTATTTGTTGAAGGAGAGAAATGTAACTATTTCATGGAAAATATTAGCACATTTGAATTTGATGCCAGCAACATGTCTCAACAAATTTGTGCATGCATGAGTGTGTGTATGCGCGTGTGTAGCTGATATGGCCCCCCATGAACGGAATTCCATGAAACTTGGCAAGCATTCAGAGGGTGTCATAATGATCCTGCAGTTTTGAACATGTCAGCCAAAGATACCTGCAATTACAACACCTTGTTTTTGCTTTTTCATTTTTAACTAGGTGGCACTATACCTCAAATGAGTGGATATGGGATGGGTTGACATGGCCCCTTGAGACCAACATATGAATTTGACAGAAATTTACTGGAAAAAAAAAAACTCTGACTAAATCTATATGACTGCCACTTTGTTAGCGTGGCGGTCATACTAATACAAGTCAAAGACCACTGCAGCAACTTCTTTTCAATGCCTGTCATTCAAAGCACTGTAGCTGACTCCCACATTCTCCAACCATCTCAGCATGCCATCTACTAACAATCACAACGTAGCATGAAGTCACAATTGGTTCTTTTTTATGTTCCTGTAACTTGGCACTTGGACTTGGACATTGTATAATGGACAGTTATTAGCGGTACTTGGTGGCCCTCACAAAAAGAAATACGGAGGCCATAGCCAACCCCCCATTCCCTTCACCCTCTAATGTCCATTAGTGCAATCGTTGATGCTTATGGGGGTCCTCTGTATTTTCAAAACTGTATGCGGCCCTGGTTGCCTCGGCGACCATGAGGGTTTGTGATAATGGATTTGCAAAAGACCATAAGGATTGGATCATAAAGGACTGGAGTAAGGTCATCTTCTCTGAATGTGATTCAAGAGGAAGATGGAGGTCACAAGCCATAAACAAAGCTGAGCTGCTTGAATTTTTGCGCCCAAAATTCCACCCAACGGCAATGTGAAAGACTGGTGGAGAGCATGCCCAAGGCGCATGAAAGCTGTGATTGACAATCAGGGTTATTCCACCAAATATTGATTTCCGAAGTTAAAACATTAGTATTGTGTTTTTTATAATTAAAATGAATTTGTTTTCTTTGCATTATTTGAGGTCTGAAAAGACTGCATTTTTTTGTTATTTTGACCATTTGTCATTTTCTGCAAATAAATGCTCTTTTAACTCATACTTATAAATAGTAACATCAGAGAAATTGATAATTTTGCAGTGCTGTACTTTCATAGGTGTAAGTCTTTGCGGATATCAAGCGGTTGGGCCATTTATCTGAACAACATAACCGGATATTTGGAATTCCAAACTTAGCCGGCTGTTTCACTACTCCCCTCGGAGTATTTCCGACGGACATTATGTAAATGAGCTCACTAGGCGGGTCAATATATGAAAAAAAAACACCTAACCTAAAAGAAATTGATACAAAAGGTTTTTCAACTGATTATGATACCTTTAGATGTACTTAATAACATATTAAAAATCTAGTAAAATCTGACCCCAGTAAAGGGGTCATTTTCAAGATGGCGTCTAAGATTGCCACCAGAAGCTAATTTGGGATATCTGAAGCATTATTCAGCCTAGGAAAGTGTTTTTTTCGTGTTTAATTAGATTTAGAGATCACTGATTCATATATGTCAGACTAAAGTATCAGTTCATCATTTTCAAAGACTTGTCATTTTCAAGATGGCGTCCAAGATGGCCACCAGAAGCTAATTTTGGCTATATCTGAAGCATTATTCAGCCTAGGAAAGTGTTTTCAGATTTAGCGGTCACTGCGGTCAACTTTAATCTCTAGGATCTTTGGTGTCAGCAAAAGATAGCATTCCAGAAGAGGACATTTTGTCCTTCAGTCATGTGCCAATGCCTTCACTACTCCCAATCAGACAACAGAGGTGATTGGTGAATTAAGATGCCAAGTGATGGCTGTACTTTTTGGTGGGAAGTCCACAGACTCTCTTACAACATTACGGCACAACACCCTGAGTAGGAAGGTTGTCCTTGCGTCATTATTTGTGACTCCAGAACATCTCCCTCCAACTGAATCTGCTAGTAAGCTTCACAGCTTTTGAAAGTTATCAGCTGTAACTGTGTGCATTTCTGCAAGACACTCTTCTGTTAAAGAAGCCCTATGCAGGTCTGGTTATTCCTTCGCTGTTTCTGGGTTTTCGCCTGATTTGGGCTCCCATTTTTCATGACATAGCTCCCCCTGCAGCTTCGGTAGCAAGTGACTGCTACGCTAAACCCCCACTAGCTAGCGAGCTAGCCATCAATAAACCAACCTAAACACATAGGGCTCACAATAAAACGGTCGAGCAAACACATTGTTCAAGAGACTATCAAATCAAACTAGACTGCATTTCCGGCGGGAACTGCGAAAGTGTGCTTGCCCTGGTCCGGTCAGCAACGTGAGCAGACAGTGGCATACGCTATGCTGAACCTGGCTTGATCCAGGCATTGTAACGGTGCCTTTCAGTGTTGGAGCAGTGGCAATATCCCAAAAGCTCTAGGAGAGAGCTATTCAACTATTGGCTTGCGGGTTGAATGTGATTCGTTGGATTTTACCTTTGGCCTGCCTTCGAATTTAGCTTCTATGACTGAGATCAAATCAATAAAATAAAATGACAGCAGTGATTGGCTGCAAAAATAAATAATGTCACGCGTCTTGCCTCTCAAACTGGGCTATCAGGTAACCTACAGAGGAATTGAAATTATGAAATATGACCAAGGCATTAAAAAAGCTACTTGTTTGTCAGGATACTTTTTCACTGATTTATTTTAAAAAAATATGAGCTATGAGTGTGAATGTTATATATTCCATCCCACAAATTATGTTTTACTGGTTTATTTGACAAATAATCTATATGGATTTGCTCTATAAAGACCGTATGTCTGTTTGGGATTGTTTTGTGAGCCTGGGGTAGTTTTGAGAGCCTATTGATGTAGCCTATCTCAGAATAAAGGAATACTTCATATTACTCTAAACCACCGTCTGTAAATCAACTGTATACTACTGTCTACATTGCACTATATTTCTTGACCTGTCTCTGTATGTTTCATCACCTTTCTATACTTTGCCTCACATTGCAACACAGCTCAGGTCTTTGGTTGCTATGAAGGCCAGTCGTTCTAAATGGATGGTTGCTATGGCCAAAGGCCAGTTCTATCTCTGCCGTTGTCAAGCGGGCATATCGTAGAATTCTGATTAACCTTATCTTATTTAAAACATCTCTATTTTACTTATCCCACTTCCATACAGTGGGTCCCATTAAGAAGTGGCCACTTCATTCGCGCTTACCGTGATTCACACAGCAGCATTAATAAATTAATCTGTCACCATATGCCTATGCTTACGTTTGCAAATAAAACATTTTAATTTGATCCACATGAAACGTTACATTTCATGTACATGTTGACAATGAGTAGGCTAGTTTTGGTTGTTGGTGGTGTTATTGCATCCCTTAGTTATGCCTACAATGCAAGTTCCCTGTGATTGGAAGCTCCTGTAGACAATAGTAGACGCATTTCAAAACATCGCTAGGGGTCCTTGCCACTTCTTTTAAGCCGTCACAGACGTAGGTGCTACTTTTAGGGCTAAAGTGCTTCGTGAATTACTGTTAGTAAAAAAAAATAGCAGTCCTAAAGTTACACGTGACGAAGTTACGAGTGCAAGCATCTCATATCAAATGACCATGGCATTACGCTAAACAACATAAATCCCAATTAGCAACATAGCACTACATCTCCTCCTCCCTATAGCTAGCCACACAAGAAATTAATGATACTAAATATCTGCTTAGCATGCTTCTCCGCTTAGCATTCTAATAACAGAAGGGGCACATTTATGTTGACCACTACAACATGACTCATTATGTCTGTAACGTTAACTGTATAAAACACTTACTTTCATAAAGGACGCACACCATCCAGCACATGGAAACCGATATTTTAGGTTCTTGGCCACAAACTCAAAACGTGTCTCTCTGACGCCCTGTTCTAGAATCTTTGCTTTGAAGGCTGTGTTGCTAAGGCAACATCAAATAAACGAAATGATAGTCTTTCAGTATTAAATGTGTATGCGTGTGATTCGAATGGATGTGTGTGGTTTGCAATTAGAATAAACAAGAAATAACATTTCCAATAATTTCCCATGATAAATTACATAATATTTGCACCTTCCTTACTTGGGAATCTCACACCGTATTTCAAGTAGGCTACACTAGTGAAATGTAATACAACGCGTTGCCACCTAGCGTTCAGATAGTTCTAGGCTATTTAACATTAACGTGACATTGATTGTTTATTCTTTCGTCAACTCCATGCTTTTAGGAAAACAATCTTTTTTTATCATAGTACCCTCTTCAATGAGCGATTACCAGCTCGTTTTTGTAACAGAGATAGCTGTTTATTATCCCTAGGTTTACAGAAACACCTATTCATATTAATACGTAGCCTATGGAGTGCTGCCGACCACTGTTCATTACGGCCCAGAATGCCTTGCATGTCTTTACAACAAAACAACACAGTAAAACCTAAATACCCGTAAACATATGCATTTGCATACTTGTAACATTTTTAATAATACTCTCCCATCATGATATGTAACAATAATGAAAAATTTAATTTGAATACCGTCAATGTGAAAACAACTCTATTATGTAAGCTATATATAGCTACTGTTCTCGTTGTTATCTCAGTCCGTAAGTCCATACTATCCCATGGCAGAGCAAAGATTTCATGATTATGGAAGATTGCCTGGAGACATTGTGCATACATGGAAGGCCTTGTGATAGAAGGTAAATGGTGTGAGTTACCAAATACCCGTGGGTGGTTTGCCAAATGATGGAAACTTTTGGAATATTTCTTTTTTTTTTTTTGCCTATGCACTCTCACACTGGAGTCCCCAGTTCATATACAAAATTTGGTATCGATATGTGACTGTTCCTGAGATATGGACGACTTCCTGTTTCGGAGCTTCGCCGCCGATTTCGTTTGGCTCTGACGGGCAAACGCTTTCGAAAATCAAAAATCCTTCTGCTAACATATGTGAGGCTTGGTCCAAGGATAATGTACGTCAAGTTTCGTGGCGTTCGGACCAAATTTGTGACCTGTGAAAATTTAGTTTCGCTTTCTGTTCAATCCAATATGGCGGACGAACGGCACGCCCACCTGACGTCATCTTCGCGACCAACTTACACCGGTACTGACCGGACGTTTTAAAGTTGGAACGGTGTCTCTGTCTCAAAGGGCCTAGGCGCTAGGGCTGACAAAAAATTAGGGAGACGGGAAAAATAATAATAAAACTTAAGAAGAACAATAAGTGTGCTGCTTTGCAAGCACACTTAATTACAAAAACGAAGTTCACCCAATGGTAGGCTACTTACAATTTCATCAGCAACAAAGCCAAGTCGGAGTCCGTTTTGCAGTCTTCTTAGAAACTACAATCTGACTACATTTTCGAGTATTTCCGCCGAGTTACATCCGGATGTGTTCGGACCGCGACCAGAAAGTTGCATATTCGTTTTTTCCGCGAGAAGCACTAGGGGGAGACGAAGCACCCACCAAACGACCCAAAAAGTGTTGTAGAACCATCAGAACGACTCTCAACCTTCATAATTAATGTCATTTTTGCTAAAATTGTTGCATAGGGCCTCTTTAATGTAGATATGGATTACGCTTCACTGCTGCCTGTGGAACATGTCAAAATGAACAATGTGACAATCTGCACAACTTCCTTTCAGGACTGGAGGATGATGGATGATGATGAATAATGATATAGTAATTTTTTCTGATATATATAGTTTAAGATTAAGTTTAATTAGCTCCCCCCTTATGATAGATGCCAACATGTATTTGATGCATACAAATTTATAATGCATACCTATGCATGGGTTATGGTTCACTAAAGTCATAGAACAGCCAGAACAAAGCATATACCCTGTACATGAAATATAACATCAATAAACTTATGTTCCCATCTTCCACCACACCATACTCTATTCTGTATAGGCGAATCTAGTGTAAAGCGGATACATGTTGGCCTATATTGTCTAGGTAAATCAGATTAAACACCCTAAACTATATATTTTCTGAAAGCATATAACCTGTAGATGAGACATAACACCAGTTAAGACATGTCCCATCTTCCTCCATGAATGCACAATACATTGCCCTCTATTCTGTATAGGCAAATCTAGTGTAAAGTGGATACATGTTGGCCTATATTGTCTAGGGAAATCAGATTAAACACCCTAAACTATATCTTTTCTGAAAGCATTTAACCTGCATGAGACATAACACCAGTTAAGACATGTCCCATCTTCCTCCATGCCATGAACAATACATTGCCCTCTATTCTGTATTGGTGAATCTGTAAAGCAGATATATTTTGGCATGTACAGTCCAGGGAAAACAAATCAAACACCCTAAACTACATATTTTCTGAAAGCATATAACCTATGAGATATAACACCAGTTAAGACATGTCCTATCTTCCTCCATGCCATGAACAATGCATTGCCTTCTATTCTAGGCAAATCTAGTGTAAAGGGGATACATTTTAGCCTATATTGTCCAGGCAAAACAGATTAAACACCCAAAACTATATCTTTTCTAAAAGCATATAGCCTCTAGATGAGATATAACACCAGTTAAGACATATCTTATCTTCATCCATGCCATGGAGATGGTTCATAATCCTGTATTGCATTTGCTCTGTATTAAAACGCATTGATTTTAATATATGGCTGAAAAAGGTAGAGCATTGAAACATTTTCAATATTACCATGTCAAATCATATTCTTGTTTAATATGACCACAATTTGACATCAATTTCACCCCTGTAGGCTGAATAGTAATTCAGATATAGCTGGGTCAATATATAGCCATTTTAACCTCTTGACAGCCATGTCCAACAGTACCAGAATCCATGAAAAAACCTTTTGTATCAATTTTTTTTGACGTTTAACCCTATATTGACCCGCCTACACGTCTGAAAGAAGCAAAGAACATGCAGAGATTCTGTTCATGTGCATGTTCAACCACGTTCAACCTGTTCAACCATGCAGAGATTCTGTTCACGTGCGTTGGTGTCGTTCACACATGAGCGCATAATGTCTGCATGTAAGCATCCCATTTGAATCACCCAAAGGGTTGAACATCCGTTTGACAATGATCCACATATACTGCGGAGGACATGCCTAAAATCAACTATTGTTAAGAGTTATAGTGTCATTTTAAAAGCCCTTACAACTTGAAAATTCATCGTAGTGCATTATAAAGCTTCTTTTATGCCATTATTGAGAATTTTTTTCCCATAATGTTGCCCTTATTGAGAGGTAAAAGAAGCTTTATGATACCACAAGTTCTATCTCATTCTACACCTTTTTAGGTGTAGACATAACTTTTTGAATGATTCTAGACTTATGTCAATCATTATTAGACATTATGAATACGTTATAACCCTGAATGTGTTTATAATGGCTTTATTATGGACATGGATATTATTCATTTATTTACAAGTTTAAATAAAGTGTTACCTTGGATTTTTTCAGACCTCTGTGGTGTTTTTGTATTTCTTTATTGTTCATCAAAAGATCTTCTGCTTTTAATTTACTACTGTATGTTGGATTGGGCAAATTGAATTGTTTGACTGTAGTGTTTGTGTCTGTGTGAAAAGTATCATGGCATGTTGTGTTGTTGACTGCTTGTGCATGTTGTGCAACAGCACATGTTGGAAGTGGATTCATCAAGTATACGTGGGGAAGGAGAAAGGACACAGAAACATGTCTTTGGAATAAATGTAATGTGTCCTTTTTGATACAAAGACATGCAATGAACGAAGGAAAAACAACAAATATTTACAATTTACAAAGAATCACTTCTCTGTGAAAACAGCATTTTATAAATATGATTTACATAAGAAAATAAATATGTAACGTACGAAAAGTAGCTTGAATGCTTTCTATTAAAATATGTTACACTGAAAATAACAAGTAAAACCTCTTCATGTCTGGTCTGTTAAGAAATAGAAGTTATTATTTTGTATCCATAAGCTTTAAAATATAGACTGTTACATAAAGCATTAATTTAATATTTTATTAAAAAAAAGTTTTTCTATTAAATATTTTAATAGTCCAGAGTGTCTTCATTTCAGGAGAAACAGATAAAGTAACCAGAGCGGCTCAGTGAGGGGTATTCCAGTGGGAGTCCTCTGGTGGATCTGTGAGTTACTCTGATCAACACAGACACATCAGCCATGGCGCTGGGGGAAGGGTTGAATCAGTGAACGTTTACCACACATCGACGCTGATGACTCATCTACTACATTGCAGTTAAACTTATCATACAGGTACTAAGTACATGACATCAAAGAGCTCCAATGAAAACTAGAGACACCTCCACACACCTGTCTAGAATGTCTGTGTTCAGCACCGTGGTCTTGTGGTTGATAAATGAAGCTCTGAATGCATGCTGGCGGTTTGGGTAAAAAGGTTTCATGACTCCGTATGTACACTCTTCAGACAGTTGCTGATGTCTGCTTATTATATCTGAAGCACCACAACTGAGACTCTTAGCAGCAAAACATTTCTCCTAAGTTATTTTCTTCTGATAAAATCTATCTTGAATAATTCATGGAAACATCAAACACTATTATTATTATTATTATTATTATTATTATTATGATGGTGTTCACTGCAGCAGAGATCTCGTGATTTTATCTGCACAATCCTGAAATAATTTAAGACAAAACAATCTGTACAACTGAGTAGGTTGTATTAAGTTCAGGTCTGGGCAGTTTAATTTACAGTCTCTACCAGCAGTTTTCAGGTTCTATAAAAAGCTATAAGCCATCAGAACCAGAAATGAGTATCATGAAGGAACCAATATAGATCCTTTGATGGGTGTGACTGTCCTAGTCATGGGACATGTGTTTTAAACAAAAGGCAGAGGCCTTCCCAGCAGAGAGAAGAGACAGCTGTTCAATCACATGAGAGGAACACACTGAGGTGAATTAGGCTTCACTTTTCCTCTTTCTTCTCTTTCTTCTCTTTCCTTAGAAGTGGAATGAAAGAAATGAGAGAGAGAGACGAGACAGAGATGTGAGGCTCAAGCCTTCTCCCTAGTCTATCACTCCCAGTGAGAGAAGAGGGAGTGTCTATATTTAGGAGCTTATTCTAATTTGTTTGAAAAGTACAGATCCTGAGCTCTTTTTGTCAGCCGTTTGTGTGTGTGTGTGTATATTGTTTGTGTGTGTGTGTGTATACCTGTGTGTATATTTGTCATTTGAGGATGTTTGTTTAGTATGAGGAAAGCTTCTTCACTACACTGTTATTTTAAAAAAAAAAACTTCATAAAGTTTCTAAAGACTACTTCATCATACCCACTGATGTTTTTGATCTCTTTCACCTTCTTAAAAAAAATGTCAATACAAAACAAAACAAAACACTAATAATTAAAACCTTAATGTTGATAAAAAAAAGAGAATATAAACACATTAGAGTATCCTTAAAACCGGATTACATTCGTGATATTACTTTTTTTCTTTTACAACCAAAAGATAAGTTAAAGGCCAGTAGCAGTGAGGTGTGCTTTGTCCAGGTTGTGTGTGTCTCCAGTACCTGTGAAATGTTCAAGTGTGTCTGAGTCCGACTGGTAATGACAGACCTTTAGGGTGCTGGGTCGTGTGTGTGACACCATGTATGTTAGCAGACGTGTATTCTGGTATGTGCTTTCGTGTGTATGTGTGTATGTGTGTGTGTGTGTATGTGTGTCTGTGTCTGTGTGTGTGTCTGTGTGTCTGTGTGTCTGTGTGTGTGTCTGTGTGTGAGTGTGCGTGTGTGCATGTGCGTGTTTTCAGGTTCCAGGTTTGCAGCTTTTGAGAGACCCCATATGAATCTAGGGCAGTTGGTTGGGTGATTTGGGTGGAAGGGAGGGTGATGATGGCACCATCCCCACTGTTGCCCTGGCGATTAGCTGCCGTTGCTGAGCATGCCCAGTAGCTTGCTGGGGTCCATGCCTTGCTGCTGGGCCATGGCCTGCACGTCGAAGCCCATGTGCATGAGGAACTGCAGAACGCTCATCTCCTGACCGCTATACTGGTCCCGGATGGTCGGGCACGTGGGGTTGCAGTGGGGCCACGGGCAGCTGTCAATCAGGTGCATGGGGCATCCCCTGGGCGGGGTCTTGTTGCTGTGTCGGGCGCTGTCATGGAAACTGCGGTCCCAGCAGTGCAGCGCGCGGGGGAGGGAGGTGCCTTTCACCTGCACGTCTAGCCAGTAACTACACACACACACACACACACACACACACACACACACACACACACACACACACACACAGACACACACACGCAAGAGGGCGCTGTTACACTTAAGCAGCCATTTCCATAGGCTGATGCGACCACATCAATAATTTAGAAGTTACTGTAAGAACTACCTAATGCATAACAAAGAAAAAGTTAATACAAAGCAGTGCTATGTGTGTAAGTGTGTAAGAGTATGTATAGAAAGTAGTGATGGGCAAATGAAGCTTTGGTGAACCACTGAACCACAGCAGTGTGAACCTAGCAACACTAGCTGAAAAGCAAAAAGATGGCCGCCACACATACATTTTTCAACATAAAAGTCCTTAGCAAACCAATATTTTTGGTTACATATACTGGTTTGGGTAAGGACTTTTATGTTGAAAAATCTACATGTGGCAGCCATATTGGATTTTTTCATTAGTGTTGCTAGCTTCACACTGCTGTGGTTTAGTGGTTCACCAAAGCTTCATTTGCCCATCACTAATAGAAAGCTGTTCTTACCTCCTGGTGATGATCTCATGAGACAAGCAGGCAGGAGCAAACATGGCCCTGCAAAGACACAATACAACAGCTGAGTCTACAGATCTCATAACACATTAGTATAAAAGCCTGTGTGTGTGTGTGTGTGTGTGTGTGTGTGTGTGTGTGTGTGTGTGTGTCTGTGTCTGTGTGTGCGTTCTGCTTACGGGACGTCCTTGAGTGTGTTCCTCAGCTGGAGCCCGAGCTCCTGGATGTAGTTCCACTGACCCTCCTGTAGGGGCTGGCCCGTTAGGTGGATGTTGTCTACGGTCAGCTGAGCTTCATCAAATAACCACTGCACCACAAACACGGGACCTAAACACACACAGACATGGACACAGAGAGGAGAGAGAAAGGAGTATTTACCATGTGCAATAACTAGAATGTTCACAGTTATGCACATGCATTCATTACAACATATACATTTTTTAATATTGTTTGAGACACTAATGGTCAAAAAAAAGACACAAAAGGTAGGCAAAGTCCAAAGTCTGAGCTAAAGCTCAATGTAATAAACTAATGTAATAATATATTTGCTAATTCAATATCATGAGCAAAATCCTAAACTCAAACATCGGTGGATCTGCTCAATGCTCCCTTCCGCCCAATGTACGATAGCTTAAGGTCATGCATGAGACACTTTAGACAGTAAGTGACTTTGCTCTTGACTTGGCATTTAAATCAGGGGTCTAAATCTTGATGACAGCTATCTTTAAGATCAACTGCATCAGTCTTTTCTTAAGAGACAATTTGGGGTCTTCGACTGAAATCACTGAGATTTTTTGAGACAACGTAAGGGGAAAAAAAAAAGAATCTATGACTCATAAGTATGACTACTTCATAAGTATGAAAAAAAAAACCCATCTGAAATGTTTGGCAACCACACAGTAGATAAACAGATAAAGGTTAAGAGGTAAATGTTAATGGAGATGAGGAGTAACTCCTATGTGCCAACATCAGAAGACCTGTGTGTACTGAGTATCTTTCTGCTGATGTGCGTTTACTATAACAGTGTTGGAGAGTGAAGGGAAGCACTCACGTTTGATAGTTGGGTAAACTCTGTAACCAAAAAAGCAGTTCCACTCCTCCCCCTCATGGGCCTTCCTGCAGCTCTCTGGGACGACACCTCCCCAATACCTAATGGACAGAGGTCAAATCAATATGACTCTCAGGTGTTGGGCTCATTATTGCACCTGCGTGATATTATGTCACTAATATCACATACAAAGAAAGTCATTGGTGATGTTTGAGCCATCCTTACAAAGAAATTATCACTATAATTTGATACAAAACATTTTTCAAACAATTAATTACTATATATATTTATATATAAATGTAGCGACATCAGATGGTCCATGTGTGTGTGTGTGTGTGTGCGCGTGTGTCTTACTTGATGCCTCTCTTGATGGCCTCCGTTGGGGCACAGCTGAGGGTGTCCAGGCAGTCGCTGCAGTGGTACTGCTTGTTGTCCAGGAACCAGCCCGAGTCAGACAGACCACGCACCTGGATGCCCCCATAGCCCTGCTCCGCAAGCAAGTCTGCCACCGCATCCACATTCAGCAGCACTCCTGTACCGCCAGCACTGTCACACACACACACACACACACAAACACACACCACGAGAGAAAGAGATTTAACATTGGCCATGGAGGACAACATTTCCTTTTATGCAATCAGAATCACATTCACACTTGTCTGTAACAAAAGTAAGCTCATACCTGCTACCAGCGAGTAGCACCACCTTGGCCGTGTCCAAACCTTTGGTCAACAACTCCTTGACCACTTCCTTTATAATCAGAGATCCCATGAACGCATAGTCACCTAGACCAACATATAATTAGAGCGTAATTAAAGAACAGCTCTAAACACACACCAGATGAATGGGAAAACACAGACTTGAAATAACAGGCTTACTGTCGTTCGTCTTTGGAGAGACCCCACTCCATACATCACTGGAGCAATATGGTATGAATCTAAAGAAGGTAAATGATTGAAATAACCACTGTTATGTAAGATAACATAGACATACATAAACTAACATAAATAAACAGAGCAACCTAAAGTTATTGTATATAGCACTGCATATAGAACAATGTATAGCCCATGCAGGTAATTCAAACTATACAATAATGTGACATATACAAATTGACTTAAGCATATATGTAATTATCTGGTTAAATCATTATCTGGGGTGCAGTAGTGACTACATGAGTAATTCTAGTGACATATTTGACCTGCTTCAGAATCTCTGGGCACAAGCTCAGTTCTCTCCCTACCCACCAGGGGGAGTCAGTAAACAGTGTAACAAATGGATGGTGATGCTCAACACAGTGTACTTAGGTGCTACACATCAAAGAGCATGTATCTAGGCACACTTGAGTGAATGTATGACTCAAAAACAGAACAACATGTATAAATCTGATAGGATTAGAAATTACTCTTCACGGTCATACTCATGTAAACATACTGGAACATACATATACTGTACACACACAGCAAGGCACAAATACACAAAGACTACTTACACCATGTTAGCATTCCACCAGTGTGGATTCTCTTCTGGAAGGGGAGAAAGTATTCCTGTGCCTAAGGACACCAACCACACACACACACACACACACACACACACACACACGCATACAGTAAGAAAAAAAATCACGACCACAATAAATAGCTGTTGTCTTCAGGGGAGACACAATGCCTACACCACAGAGCGGCTCTATCCTAAATTACCAGTGATGACAGAGCTAGAATAGTATCGGCATATTTAGAATAGAAATGACCACATTCACAGGCTGACCACATCAGACACTCCTAAACACCATCTCCTTATCATCAGTGTGTCTGCCTGAATTACACGCTTGTTGCATGACAGGCCTGTGTGTGTGTGTGTGTGTGTTTGTGTTTGTGTGTGTGCACGTGTGCGTGTGCGTACATGTGTGTGTGTGTGTGTGTGTGTGTGTGTGTGTGTGCTCTATTTCCTTACTGCTAAATGATGATCACAGGCATTGTGTGTGAGATAGTGACATCTTCTTCTGGTTTGAGTTTGCAAATGCATGTCTCTGAGTGAGTGATTATCTGTGCAGGGGTCTGTGAGAGTGTGTGACTGTGTGTACAAGTATATCTGTGAGTGTCCGTGTATGTGTCTTAGGAGGTGACTATGTCTATGAGTGTCTGTGCGTATGTGTATGTCTGCATGTGTCTGTTTGAGTATATTGTGTGTGAAAGTGTCTGTGATATGTGGGTGTGTATGCATTTGTGTGTGTGTGTGTGTGTGTGTGTGTGTGCACACATGCATGAGTCTGTTAATGTGTGTGTGTGTGTGTGTGTGTGTGCATATGTCTGTGTCTGTGAGAGTGTGTGTGTGTGCATATGTCTGTGTCGTGGCATCTCACCTGTCTTTGTGTTTGGCCATTTTGTGGAGCTCATGAGGCGTCTCATTGTCTCGTATCTACTGTTACAACTCTCTCTGTTAAAACAGTACCAGCCACCTGTTCACACATACAGACACACACACACAGATAAATCATTACAGAAAATCAACATTATCAACATTCAAAGTCATTTAGTCACTAGTCATTTAGAACAAGTACAAAACACGAACAACTCACCTTCTAAGAATATAAGCCATCTTCTACTTCCTTTGGACTCTTTTATGTAGTAACTGTAAGACAAATGTAACACCATTTAGCACACACATACACACTATGCAAAGTTTTTCTGTTCAACTTTTTTTCTCTGCCACTTTAATAGAAATAACAAGAAGTACATAATTACCCAAAGACATTAAATGGGATGAATAATTAACAAATGCCATTAAGAAACACAATTAACTCACTCACTCACACTGTTACATTCATACACACACTCTAAATTAAAAGCCAGAGTTGCATATACAGACACACATTACGTATGCTAATAGATGCTGATGTAAAGTCACAGTCTGAATTTAGCCATTCACACTAGGCCTTCTCTGCTGCACATCAATTAGTGTCCACAGGGGGGCGACAGATATGGAAGACATATGCAAAGTACATTATTACATCGACATCAAAATTTTACATCAATGATTTCCCACACATGTTTTCCATCCAACATCAGTCAGACAGTTGGAAACTGATCTTGCTTACACTCCACAAACATCAAATAGATAAATAGGCCTCAGAGAGAAATATATAATGCAGGTGATCATGCCAACCGTTATGCCATATTGGCCTGTGCTGTCCAACATATCAAACCAACCGGTATAGTTTCAATACTGAGACAAAGTGATCATATCACTGCAAGTCTGAAACACACATATCCAGATGTAATGTGATAGCCAAGGTCGTTAAAACTATTAAAACTGTTTCTATTCATACTTCGTTCATGCTTCTCTACACACTAACACTCACAAACTCCCACTGAACCACACAAAATACAATAATCTCCATGTTATACACACGCATTACACACACAGACACACACACACACACAAACACACACAGGATGTGTTTATCTTCCATGACCTAACTCTATGACCATCTACCACAGACAGCTTACATACATACACGTGCATGTGTGTGTGTGTGTGTGTGTGTGTCTGTGTCTGTGTGTGTGTGTATGTGTGTGTGTGTGTGTGTGTTTGTATGTGTGTGTGTGAACATCTGTGAACATCTGTGACAGTTCCTGCAGGGACAGAAGCAGCGGCACACACACACAGAAATGCAATGGGAGTTATGGAATGACAAGTGCGGATGGGAGCATTAGCAGCGGAGCTGTAGATTCAGATGGGGGGAACAGCTGAATGCAGTTGGAACAGGGGACAAGTGGGGTGCAGACACTGGAGTTTCACAAACACAGATGTTGACATGCTGCTTAAGGATGTGTTCATGGTTCAAGAGACAGGACCACATGAGACACTGGGAAGGGAACAAAAGAAAATAGCCAACAGAGAGAAAGAAGGCAAGGGAGGGAGAGGGGGGGTGAGAGCACTGAAAACTAGAAAGAGAAAGTGGCAGCAGCTGTGGAGATCTTATACTGCTATGGGTAGTCAGCTGTGATCTGACATGTTTGTTTGTGCGTGTGTATACATGCATGCATGCGTGTGAGTGTGTTTGTGTGTGTGTGTGTGTGTGTGTGTGTGTGTGTGTGTGTGTGTGTGTGTGTGTGTGTGTGTGTGTCTGACCCAGACGCAACAGAAGCTAAAAAGCATGTAGCAGATGGGACAGAGGACACACTGGGAGTACTGTCTGGATCCAACACACAAACAAACGTGCACAGACACACACACACACAGAGTAGGCCTACAAAACATTAAAATGAAAGAATACACTACAGTATGAGATCAATAAAACGGAATGCCTCTTTACACTGTTTGGGTCAGCCAGGGGAAATCAAGTCCATCAAAGCTAAATGTCAGATCAAGCAGCAGTCTTTATGAAGCGGTTTTCATTTCACTCCTCTGGATTAAAAACAGCAACGAAGACACATTTGGTTTCAATAGGAACCCTATTCAAGGGTATGAGGACAGGGTTGAGAGCAATCAGTAAAACAGTGATAATCTTAATGCTAATCACACAAATCCTGATAGCCTGGCTTTGATTAAAGAAGGTACTTTGCCCAGTTTTGCTTTAATACATTGTTATGCTAAAATGGTCTAATGGTTTGCCTTCTGATGCGGCTGGATCGGCCCCATAGAGTCACTCTCAAATAGTTATTATAGTCCCAGCATGAGATTGTTTTGAAGACCAAGGGCACCCAACAGTGAAACTCACTGCCATTTTCTGGTTTCGGAAACACCCAGGGTTTCGCCGCCTAAAAAATTAGGTTCTGCACGGGGCTGCCTAGAGTGCAAGTTCATATTTGTAGACTAACCTATCAATAATCGTAGGGTCACATCAATGATCAATAATAGCTGCAACACCTGACAGGAGTGACTACATACTTTGGGCCTTTGCTTTGAAAAGACGAGGAAGGGTGAAGAAGAAGAATGAGGCTACATCACTAGATGTAACAATCAACTCCCCTTTCTTGGATGAAAATACCTCTTGACAGCCTAAAATTCACCAAAATGAATGTAAAGGCTTACAATGAATGTCAATAACAATTAATTATCATCAATTCAAGCAATCAACTACCAGCATCTCCTTTGTTGTGCCAAAATTACAACATCAGGTATATGGTCTTTTAGGAAGGAAGGCACTAGGGTTAGGCAAGGGTTAGGGTTCGCTATGGCAGCGCTGCCTTGAAATCGACGGTGGGGCCCCAAAGACCATAAAGCACATCAACAGGGCTTAAATTTGACATTGTTAGCCTAAGGATGTCTGTACAACCATGTGTGCTTATCGACCAATCCTGCATTTTGTCGTTTATGTTTTTAAGAGCATTGAACCACACTTCTCTAAAACGGAAGGCCTGCTGGTCATCACCAGATTCTGCTAACAGGTTGCTCAATCACGATTGTGTGCCCCGCCCACCTGTTACTTTTCTCCTTGCAATTCACAAGCAATCATCCGTCAAGTAGGCTACTCAATAAAACAAATGTCAGGCTTTAATGGCCAAAGATAAGAATACAAAGCTTAATTGTGCAGTAACTATTCATTTTGTACGAAACACTGAAACACACCTGACACGGCTGAGCATCCGTTTCAACTGGGAATCGCAAAAGCGAAACATCGCTCGGAAACACTCCATGTAAAACCATGTGAGGTGCCTGACCAAATGTTTCCATAATTTACAGGAAAGCCAAAGCACCCATTCATCCTCTCCAACACCATATGAATAGTATGCCATGACTGAAGACATTTTTAAAAGTGTTTAAAAAGCTTGAATATAGTTGCAGAATCTATCTGTCAAAAAAGTAGGCTACCGCAGTTTGTGTGAACAGAGAAAGCGGCTTATGAGAGACTTGCAATTTAGGCTGCACGCCTTGAGTCATTCACGCAAATGCAATATATTTACCTGTCTGTATCCTGGACAATGACAACATAACGTCACTCAGAAAATAATCAATCATATACAGGCTAGAAACTGTTGTATCCCACATTATATTTGTATGTGTAAGAGGGATAACTTACCCTGCTGGACTCCCATCATTGCATGTAACGGATGTATTCTCCAAAAAGTGTAACTTCATATCATAGTCGAGTTTCTGCGCAGAGCACGGATACAACGATTGCGCGAGGTTCTTCACCTGCGTCATGAAGTTGTCCATGTTCTCTTCCACCGCCGTGAAATCCAGCGAGAAGCTCTCAGTTGTGTCGCCTCGGTCCCGATATGGCACTGAGGGCAGCACCCGACGGGGCTGGGAGTTACGACCACCTCTAAACCTCCTCGCTCCGAGAACTCCAGGCTGCAGAAGCACCAACACCGACACCGACCACATGAACCTCATCGCTGATATCCTCATCTGATAGGAGTGCATGTCCTCCTTGTTGCCTCCTTGCTTGTCTCTCTGGTGGCTGTGCTGAATCAAAGAATGCCAAAACACTGAAAGCGGCTACAACTTTAAAATTGTTCAAATAAATGCCATTGAAGGTTCTGAAACTAGTTTAAACCAAGACGGGTACTTTTCTCTCAATACTTGTGTTAGTTTGATGTAGAGCTGTAGAATTGTCAGTCATCTGTACCGGTGAAGCATCAGCATACTACCTGTGGGTTCAGCGCGCAGCATTTTATCCAGAGCATCCCCCTTTCCCATCCGCATTGGCCAATCAGTGAGAAGAATGGGATCCGGAGGCGTGTCAGATTGCCATCGTTGTCTTGTATAGTAAAAATGCCCACGCACAGGCTCCTGTGATCCTAACAGTTTCTTTTCATGTGGTGTTTTTCACTGGCTCCGAAATGCCTGTTTCCCCATCAATGGTTTTACAGAGTGAGAATAAACCACTTGTGGTACTTGCTTCCAGAGCAACCACAAAATAGCTTCCAATGCAAAATAATAAAATAATAGCCTGTGCAAGATATATAATAAAACAGTAAATTAGATTATTTGTTTGACAGATGATGGTGATGATGATGACGGTTATTATTATTATTATTAGGCCTATTATTATTATTATTACTATTATTAGTAGTAGTAGTGGTAGTAGTAGTCATAGTAGTATTAGTAGATAGTATTATAATTGATGCTGGTGGTGGTATCCTGTTTTTGTGCCCAAACCGATGAAAAGGAATAAATTATTTATGACTGCTGGGATACCGATTTAAGGCTTTCCTATTGCCTGAACTATCTATGGCTTTTCCCATTAATCAGAGTAATAACATACACAATTATGCCCACATGATCTGGTATTCACAAAGTTAGTTAGTTGACCCACAATAAAGTTAAGATTTAAATATTTCCACGCACGCTCCCGCGATTTAACCCTTAACCCATCACGGGGGGCGGCAGGCAGGTGGTGTCTGTAGCCCGCAAGAGAGACACGAGGACACTGTATCGAGTAGGGCCCCACCGACTTCAAAGGGACCGACCATCACTCTTCTGTCTGTTCCGCCTCGTTCTGTCCGGCAGTGAGCTTCTCCCTTCGCCGCCCAAGTGAAACCAAGGGGGAAATGACCACACCGCCCTATGGGCCGTCGTGGCCTTTAGATGTTCCATTTATATGGGTTGCGTTATTTTTAGTTCCTTTGTTTGCTGGTTTGCGTATGTTTTGTGTGTATAATTATGTCTTACCGACATGTTAAGGCTTAAAAGCCGCTCTTTATGCGGCTGCTCAAAAGAATCGGAAGGCTTCGCCTGTTGCGTTCAGCTTCAGCTGAGTGTGAACCTCAGTGGTTTATTAAAATCGGTAAACAAAACAGGGACATAGCGTCAAAAACCACGCAACTGGAGGTCTTTCTTTTCCTTCTCTTTCAGGATAATGGAAAGGGTAATTGGTTTATTCCAGCTAAGCCTCCAGGGGGGGTTGCTCTGATGTCTTAATTAACCGTTTCGCACAATAAACTCATAAATGCGTTAGTGCTTTAAAGAGTTAGTGTGCTCCATAGTGAGCAGTTACAGGCCTTCGGCGGTGAGATTAAAGGGATTGGGTGGCTAATGGTTAATGAGAGGCCGCTCGCAGATCACCCTGGCATAGCCGTCCAGGCCACGACCAACTTTAATTAAACTCTGGCTGTTATTATATGACTGTGGAGAACCTGTATGCCAGTAGTGTGTTGTTGTTTACTCCAGTGTGTAATTGTTGACATGTTGCCCACCAAGAATAGTTTTCAGTTTAAGATTTGAAACACCTATTTTTTTTTTAAACAGTCTGATTTTAGGCAGTGACATTGTCCTTCAAATCTGCAAATTATGAGAAAACTAATTGAATGGGAAGCCTGCATCAGTTACCAAACAGATGTGAAATAAACATACAACAAATCATTGATTAGACTTCATGAAAACAATTTGGGAAAGGCAACTTTTTTTGTACAGTGGACCTGTCTTTGCAGTGAGGAGGCTGGGACGTTCAGTCTCAGCCGTCCTGCTGGTATTCATTGTGAGACTTCAAACAGATGCCGGTATAGATTAGAGCGTGAGTGTGTCTGTGCAGGGCCCAGGAGAGTCTGTCACTGATTGAATCGGGTGACTTTGACCTGTTCCTCCCATTTTTATTACACGTCATCCTCAAGAATTTGACCCTTAAATCACTCACAGATGAGAGTGTGGAGGAAGACAGCAGTGTGTGTATGGGTGTGCACGCGTTTTGGGGATGCCAGGGACAGGAGCACTGAACTGGACTGTGAGTGACACTTTAGAGACACACGTGTATGCCTCTGTGCTCATTTGAAGGTTTTTCTCTGTGTGTCTGTGCCCACCTGCCTGGCATTGGAACTGTGATGGCAGTTTCTCTTTCTCAGCATTCTCAGCATTTCCTCAGCTCCACACAAGTTCTTGTTTATCACTGAACCCATTACTGTATTTAGTCATTTGCGTATTTGTGTTACAATTTGTAATGCTAAGATGATAAATTATGAAGTCACTGTGGATAAAAAAAAGTCTGCTATACCTAAACCAGGGTCTCTCTCTCTCTCTCTCTCTGTCTCTCTCTCTCTCTCACACACACACACACACACACACACACACACACACACACACAATGTCATGTCACACTTTTGTCCATTCTCCATTAGCCCTCTGATCATATAAACATATCATCTTTGCTCCTGACCAGAGAAGTCATGATCTCTTCTCTTGTGTCATACCTGCCAACACTGTTGCACCTTTCCTGCCCCCAGTGCACCTCTCACCCATCCCCTTTTAAGTGGCCCCATCTCCGCCAGCTCACACAGGCGACCCACACCTCCCCACAGATGTGCTCACCTCTCCGCGCACAAACATCCGTAATATTTCCCTCACATCCTGAACACCTCCATGCGTTGCTGGAAGTAGATCGGATATTGCCAGGTACGTTTCAAATAACTCCAGGACCTCTTTATTACCCCCCCCCCCCTCCTTCCTTTAGCTTAAACGCCAACTTCACAGGTGTGAGCTTTCATCTCATCCTTATCTGACCTCCTCTCCTAACACCAATAACATAATACACTTAACGTGCACTTACCATGACGTTCTGCTCAATCCTGTCTATCTCTCCTACCTACGTAGTACTAATTATCCCACCATTATTGTCTCCTATTCACACTGCCCTTTATTGTTCTCTATTTTTTAAGTCACTTTGGAGAAAAGCTTTAGCTAATGCTAATGGAAATGCATGCACATGTAAATGAACTTCACAGGTGTGGATCTTTATCACCTCAGACTGCCAGAGCTGTATACATTCACACATACACAGACACACACATCTTTCCCTCTTCTACCCCCCCCCTCCTCTCTCCCTCTCAGTGTCTCTGTCCATCCCTGGCCAGTGCTAGTTGTGATTTGCACATGTTCGGCCTGCGAGCCCAGCCGTGAGCATTGGATCCTGCCATTTGGAACTGTTAGATCAGGTTACATCAAAGAGATCAGAACGGATCAGGCTCTTGAAGGGGACATGCTCCAGCTCTCCTCATCAGAAACAGGTGTAGGTCTTCGCCCTAAGAACAAAGGCTAGATCAGCATCTATAAAAACCTTTGTATTTCACCGAAAATACTTTTTGAACGTTTTTTTTTCTTTACGTGTCACCCTTGTCTTGTACATGAGAGCAGGTTCATTTACCTATGTAGGTAGAGCTTTACTTATCAAACATCCATTCTAAAACATACCAAAACTAACTTCTGTTATCTTATTTTATCTTACATACTGTATCTCAGTTAAGCCTGAAACGTGTTGCTTATCATTTCACATTTATGTATATTATTTTACATTAATACAAAAGTTTAATCATATTTGAGGCTCATATCTGACATAGGTTTGACGTCAAAGCCCATTTCCTCTGTTGACTTTCTCTAGGTGAATACATAGTCTGATGGGTTGTTCTGATGTGTGAGGGGTTCATTATTGCTCTAATTCGCATGCTGTGTTTTCCAGCCTACTCTCTCATCTGTGGACATTCCAGAAGCTTTCCCCTGTAATTATGAGTTGTAACTTGTGACCACTGGTGAAAACCAAAAACAAACTTCTTCGTTTCGGGGGGGTGCAAATCCCATCGTATCAAAAGAACTGGGGAGCAGCCTTGAACCCCAGGAGAAACAGAAGATGCCATGCCAACCTCAGCTTCAGCCTTATGGAGTTCAATGACATCTTACAAATACACACACACACACACACAGACACACATACACACACACACACACACACACACACACACACACACACACACACACACACACACACACACAAGAAAGGTGGAAGACATCTGTCGACCAGGCTCCCTATCTTAGACAAGACCTTATATTGGTTGCAGATGATGCCCGATTGGGTGAAAAAACAGCCTAACTATTTCAAGGTAGGAGCTTTTTTCTTTGGACACCGCTGCCATGCGAGGAGTAGTAGGGATGAAGAGAGAATCAGGATGACAGGTTGTGCTTGATGCAGATGAAGATAAAATAAACCCTCTGTTTTCACTGTTCAAGAGCCCTTGCCTTTATTACCTGAACGCATCCTCTTTTTGTGGAGATGGCACACTTTTTTTTAGACAAAATATGAATTAAGTTTTGGTTATTGCAACCGGAGAGAAAGGAGTTAATTACAGAGTTAATTTACATCATGAATGTTAATGTATTGCATGTCTTTTGAAGATACACAAGCAATATTTTTCGTGTGATGTTGACAGGACAGGGCTTACTATTGCACTTTGTGAGTCAGGCCCACCAGGGATTTAGATCAAGGTTTGTTTAGGGAAACTGAAATGACCACTGTATACCTGACACTTGAAGGCACGCTTAGAAGTTGGCATGGAAACAATTCACCCAGGGAGTTCCTGTCTTGGAAGTGTGAATTTGTGTGTTTGTGTGGTCTCTGTGTGTTAGGGAAGACTTCCTTAAGGTCAGCCTGAGATGAGTGGTGAATGAGTTAGTGGGCATGTGTTAGTGTGATGGAATGACTGAATGTGTGGGCTTCGCTCAGGAGTTTCCACTCATGCCTTGAGACTGACTCACCGGACACCCTCCCCCTCCAACCCCACACACACCCACACACACACCACTACCACCATCACCACCACCTGCCCTCACATAGATGGTAAGGGGTGGAAAGTAGTTATCTGTCTCTCTTTTCCCGACTCACCTAAACACACACACACAAACACACACCTTTGCCACGGAAACACTTAGATAATCAGATGGTTTTTGTTGTGGAAAAAGTAGAACAGAGAGTTGCATGTTGCTGTTTGTCCACACGGAATGGAAAAGCCCCTTAGTACAGAGCACGCGAAGGAGTCGTTCTCTCTCCTCTCTTTCTCTCGCTCTCTCTGTCTTCCTCTCCTCCACTTCCATGTGTCCTGTGTAACAAACACCTTACTCACACAAATTCCCAGCAGTATCCTGATGACAATAAATGCCATGACCTATGCCTTTACACTGAATAATCAGTAGGCTATATCTGTGCTTTGATGATTCACCGATCAATAAGAATGAGTTGCAACTCTGTGCGCTGTGCTATGCTTTTTTCCGACCACTACCTTCTCGGCTGGAGTAGTTGGATGCCAAGTTCTGTTACCAGCCTCTGCCCGGATGGCTGCCAATTCCCTGACAGCCTGTGTCTCATCGTAATGACATCATTCAGCTGCTATGATTGCTTCTCGTGAGTCTTCCAGCCCACTGATGAAGCAGCTCACCACTGGGCTTGTCTGGGAAGGCCAAAAAAGAACTAGGCATGTCAAGCCCGCTTTTAGTATGTTTCTCTCAAACAGCTCAAACAATATAAGAGGTGCTGAACAATAAAGCGCACTTCAAAAGATCTTATCATTACTATTTTAAAATGAACATTTTGAACATTTTGAACATTCGCCAGTGGCACACTATGCCGGCGAGTGTTGTGGAAAAACACATTTCCAGAAATCCGTCAGAGTGGAGCAGTGGGTCTGGCAGGAGGGTTGGGGGTGGTGGTAGTGGTGGTGGGTGGGTTGGGGGTTGGTGAGGGCTGTGGGGAAGAGAGCAGTGAATTATAAGGGGGCTTCTCAGAACTTTGCTTTCGAAGGAAGTTGTGGCTCCACAAGCATATTTACGGCCCCTTTCTGAAGAGAGAGAAAGAGAGATAGAAAGACAGAGAGAGAAAGAGTAGAAAGAGAGAGATAAAGAGAGTAGAGAGAAAGAGAGAGAGAGGAGAGAGAGAGAGAGGGGTGCTGCTCTGTGTCTGTCCATCTCTCCACAGTCTGTCCTCACCCATCCATCTGTAAACACCTGCTCTTGGTTCTAGTTGCCTTGGTGTCCTTGTCTTTGCCATGTCTCTCCAAATGTATCCCTTTGTCCTATTGTGTGTTGATTGATGAATGATACGCTCTCACTTCACAGATTAACAGTCACTACTGTTGCCAGACTGTCTAGCCTGCTGAACACGCCAAACACAAATAGACTTTAATGTACAAACTTTTAGGAGACTTGAAACTTCTCATCATTACATATACTGACTTCAATACTCACAGGAGATACTGATGTATGCAGCTAAATGGATGCGGGTCTTTTTTTTATTTATCGCTCGGCACGTACACCTGTTATTGTGTGAATACCTCCTTAATTTCCATTCTGTCTCTTCTGAAAGTATTTTACACTCTGTGAATGGAGGGCTTCAGTCCTGTGCCCACTGTAGCCTGGCTGTATTTCTGATGGTCACACTGGAAATAGCCTGAGCTCATTAATACAATGATGATTTCATAGTGATGGGGGAAGGCTATCTGATTAGCCACCTGACAAAGCAGGGCATCACATTCTCAAACGCTCTGAGCTATGACGTTGTACAGGGACCTTGCAACGTCTCACCAAAGACAGTTTATGGAATGAGGAATGATGTGGTTGGACATGCATCATTCACATGACACTATATATAATGAGCCACATGATTTCATTGTGTCAACACTGATGTGGTGTTAACTTAATAAATATAGTTTCTTTTTCTTGTCAAATGAAAAGAGCATCTTATGTCGGTCACAGAAATTGTTCACACAACAGACACAATTATATCTTCACCCCATCTGTTGATGTACATCATCTGATGAATGAAAGATGTCACACATCTCAACACATCTGTTGATTTATCAAAAAATGTTCTTATAAAACGTATATAAATAATGTAAGATAATTGTAACATATGATGGCACAATAAAAGCCACTGTTGCTGGCTTTCAGATTAAACTGAATTTCCTCTCCCAGTGACCTCAACAGTCATGATTTTCTCACTCGTCCTCGAGCCGAAACATCTCATTTCCCCCTGCGGAACAGAAGCCATGACGTCCACTTGGGCCGACGAGGAGAGGACTCCCCTCCACTAGCGAGTTCTTTCATCTCTCCTCACCTCAGACATCAAAAGGCCCGGTTTATTGGCAGTGACGCTTCCAGGCTGGTGAAGGTAGTGCGGGTTTATTAGATTTTGGAAAGCAGAGGAGTATTTTCTCCCTGTGGAATGAAGCTATGCCAGGCAGGTATAGGGAGGAGGACGAGCGTGGTGCCGGCCGCTGTTGAAAAGCGAGGGGGGCCTCTTCGGGATCCAGACTCTGAGAACCAGATGAAGGCCGGCCACGGCCCTGAAATCATTACACCTTCAAAGGTAATTAACACATGGCTTTTGTTTGGCCTGGATAAGCCCCAGATTGTGTGGACACGGATGGCAGGCAGTGAGGTGGTGGTGGGTGGGGGGAGGGCATTGGGGCTGAGAGCAAGGTGTGCTGGGACACGCTTTCATGTCAGCAGGAAGTGCTTGACCTCTGACCCCGGGCTGACCTCAAATCTGAGCTGTCAACGCCAGTTCCTGCCACCGCCTGAACAGATGAACATGTGGACTCGAGGTAAAGGCTTGCACATACTCCACACATGTGCTCGCGCACACAACACACACACACACACACACACACACACACACACACACACACACACACACACACACACACACTTCTGCTAAAACATACCTGCCTGCATACCTGCAAGTACATCATCTGTCTCTGTTGTTATTTTGTGAAGTGTGTGTGGGTGTGTGTGTCTGTGTGTGTCTGTGTGTGAGAGAGCGAGTGAGAGAGAGAGAGTGTGAGAGAGAGAGTGAGTGAGAGAGATAAAGAGCGAGAATGTGTGTATGTGTGTGTGTGTGTGTGTGTGTGGGAGAGAGCGAGCGAGAGAGAGAGAGAGAGAGAGAGAGAGAGAGAGAGAGAGAGTGCGAGAGAGAGAGTGAGAGAGATAGAGAGACAGAGAGAGAGAGAGAGTGTGTGTGTGTGTGTGTATTCGTGCATGTGCATGTGTGTTGTGAGGGCCACCAGAGGTACTGTTTTGAAATGTGGTTGAAGAGCTCAGAGGATGAGTGCGCGCACACAAACACAGCCACACGCACAACCCTCTTAATATAAATCATCTTGACCAGACACTTGGACACAGAGGTCTGAGAGAGCGTGTCTTTGGGGAGTGACGGGTTTTGCAGTTTTATTGTTCCAGAAACCCTTGCTCGTTCAAAGGGCTCCGAATCCTCTAAACAGCGCGGTGGCCTTAGCCGTCAGGGTGGCTCGCCTTCAGTTCTGCGCGTCTGCTTCTCTCGTCCATGTGTATTCCGATACTCGTTCACACAGACGTCTATGCAAAGTGGCCCTGCTAGACTTTCTCTTTTGAGTATTTTCGGGCGAAACTCACACTTTGTCAGTTCAATGGCTCCAGATATCACACAGCCACACCCATCTGTCCTGGCTGATAACGCACAGAAACTTGCAGCATTTGTACAAGTGTCACCCAAAACCGAGTCATTCTGTGATGAGTCAGAAGCTTTTAAGGACGCCGTGAATGACCAGGATAGTACCAACAGGTATGGACTGCCAGGTTCTACTCATTTTCAATACCAGATAATATGTTTTATTGCTAAGAAGCTGTCTAACAAATTAAGCTAGAGCTTTCCAAATTAATGGGCAGGATTACAGTCACAGCATTAACGTCTGCCTGGTCTGGACTGTTCCATGTTTAGTAAATAATGGGACCTAAGAAAGGCCGCCGTAACCTGAAACGACCTAAGACAGCAGAAGTAGCAAAGAGACCCAATGGACCTGCAGACTCCCTGAACAACCCCGAGGCTGCACCCACAGAGGCCCAGTCCAGCATCAGTGGCACGACCGGTTCCAATGAGCCCTTCCCTGGAGCAGGACACAGGCTTGGAGAGGGACGTGGACACTCCCAGAGCCTCCCAGTGCACAGATGGAGATACAGTGTGAGGCCAGCTGCTAGCTATCTCCTGTTCCCTCAGACTCAGATCAAATGGCCCCGCATCAGTGAGGGCACACAGGTACGACCCCCCCACCCCAAACACACACACCCCTCTGACCACCCTGAATCGCTGACTGGTGTTCTCACACACACATACACACACCCCTCTCTCTCACACACACACAGGATGTGCGCTTCCATGGCCGGAGCTGAGTCCGGCGTTTCTTTTCATGCTGTTGCTTAGCGTTTAAAGTGTCAAGTTGCGAAAACACACAAACTTGAAAAGGCCTGCGGTCGGGGTCTTTGATATCTGGAATGTTCTTTTTGGGCCCTCTCTCTCTCTCGCTCGCTAAAACGTCTAAAGAGCCGCTACCACCCCCCTCCAGTCCCAGGGCTTGGGAATTTATTTTCCAGCTCGGGCCGTTCCGTGCGGAATAAGAGTGACTTTGTTTCCTGTGCGCGCAGCGTTTCCTGCGCGCGCGGCCCAAGATGGCGCAGAAATAACAGGCCCCCTTTTTTCCCGCCCGGCGAGCCACCCTCTGCTTCGGCCCTCTGCTCGGCCTCAGTCTCACGTTCTGCCCCGTCAGCTGCACGACACCCCAACCCCCACGCTCCTGCCCACCTCACCTAACGTCACCCAGAGGCCAGTGGCGCAGCGCTGGGAGAGAGATAAGAGTATTTGTCCATGACCGGGTCAAACTGGACGTCTGTCATTTGTCTGTCTTTGAGGATTGGTTAAAGATTCAAGTTACATGACCGGGGGATGACAAACTGGACAGTTGCATTTCTCAGGGTCTAAAACCTCTTTTATATGTACACAGACCTCTGTTTCTCTGTCCTGCAGGCTAAAGGGGTCTTCGGGACTGTCTGTCTTTGAGAGTGTTTACACCTAGGGAATTTTACACACCTCACCCCCTGTTTTTTCCTCTTTGTCTCCAAAAAGAAGACTGCTTTCGCATGCCATAATGCCTTTTGCTTTCTTCTTTTGTAAAATTAAAGATTCACACTGGACAACTCGTTACAGGGATATTGAGGGCTACAGTACAGGGATAAGATTTTTTCAAAACTCTGTATGAACAGTTGAAAGTGTACATTTCTCAGGGTCTAAAACCTCTTTTATATGCACATGCAATCACACACACACAATGCACAAAACAGTTGAACTGTTTCTCTGTCCTTGACACACACACACACACACACACACATGTGTGTGTGTGTGTGTGTGTGTGTGTGTGTGTGTGGCGCAAGTGCCTGCTGCTACTCTCTCCTGAATTACAAAGAGTGCCTCAGAGACTGCTGCAGTTTCATCCAAGTACAAGTTTCACACGGGGACACACACACACACACACACGCACACACACAGAGGGAGAGCTACACCCACACCACTCCAACCTCTCGAATGGATGGGGCTTCAGCTGAGTTGTTGAGTTCTATTAGAAACAGTCTGGAGTAAATAAATCTGCTGAAACCACACTACACGCATTACGAGTGATCTGGAAACAATATTCAATACATCACAGGCATAAATTACATGAGATGTATTTGTGCAAACACAAGCGCGCGCACACACACACACACACACACATTACTTCTTTCACACATGTGAATCAATTTGTGTTCGTACACACAAACACACATAGGCCTACACTCCCCAAAAAAATCTATCTTGGAGTGTGTGGAGACCACCCTAAGAGGCAAATGAAAATGTACAGAGGAAATTATCTCCTTTATTTTGTGCTGTAATTATGGTCACTGGTTTCCCTTCTGTCTCCGATTGACTGCAGTGCACTCAGCAGAAGAAAGGATGGACCATCTGACAGACAGCCTGTGCTATGCTTTATATTTCAACCAAAAGTCCACCAGAGGAAGAGAAATCAATCTCCTTTTTTTATGGATTTTCCACTTGTGAGCCACTATGTGCTGCGGAGTAGATCCGCTCAGAGCATTATCATCTTCTTACTGCCCTCTTCACATAACTAACACAGTTTCCACTGGACAGCAGTGACATGCCTGGTGTCAGTAGGAAACAAAGGAGGATATTGTTCTGGAACAACATTTAATTCGGCCAATTAGGTTCTCCTTCCTCCTTACAACAACATGTCACTCACTTGGTCGGTACACCTGCATCTCCTCACTGTGTGGGGGCGAAATCTTGAGGATCATGAGGATGTCCTATTGCTGATGAAAAGCTATGTAGAATTAAAACATAAAAACTCACAAAATATGAATGAATGAAATCTTTCCATATTTCTTCATCTCTCTTCTTTGTTTTTCAGGTGTTAAATAATGTAAATCAAGTGAAATCTAGTGCTGAAAAGACAGAATTTTTGGAGGTAGGAAAGATTATCTGTACACCCTGTAGAATAGTTAATCAAGCAAATGTGAGTAAAGGAGCAGAATCTCAGAAAGTAAATCTCAGTAATTGCATGGGTGAATCTACAAATGACAGACCATTTAAATGTCAAATATTGTAAATTGCAATAGCACCGTTATTGCATGAAATGTAAGGTGAGCGTCAATGTTTGTGATCAGTGCAGTACTCTATGTTGCCTCAGGGGGAGCTCTTCCTTTGGACAAACAGTTCCCGTTGAGGAAACCCTTACGGATACTTGAGAATACCACCTGATTCCAAAAGATGATCCTGTCAAAACATATTGAACCCATGCACTGACATCTGTAGTTTTCCTGAATTCCTTTAGCCTCCATTCAGTAGTTTCCCCTCTGCTACTCCTAACACATCCGCTCTCATTTCCTTCCACAGGTGGTGAGAGACGCCCCTCTCAGTCAGGCTCAGCTGCAGTTGCTTTTCATGTTGTGCAGTGTAAATGTCTTAAGAATAAGCTTTTGGGAAGTTTCAGTAAAGACGGATGAAGTCTTTATTTCAGTACAGAATACTGATTGAGCAGGTTTTGGTGCATTTAGGTAGATTTGAATTTCTTGATTGAATTTCTGAACGATTGAAAGTTAATGTTAAACAAATTGGACAGTGCAAGTTTTGGTTGTCTCCCTCTCAGGTTATCTTAAACATGAATGACAGTGATTCATGGAGTAGAGGACAGTACAGAAACCAACACACTTGTGTGTTTTTGCAG
>NC_063194.1:10562995-10630495 GCF_017589495.1 Alosa alosa
AATATAGCTTATCGGCTTCACTTGGTAGGCTATATCTCATATCAGTAGTTACCTAGTAGTTTCTGGGTTTGTTTGATAGCGTTAACCTTTACAGTTTTTTTCTTCTGACCTAGTCGGAGAACAGGAAGCTTACCACTCCAGGGCCGAAGTTATCCGTAACTTCGGGGCTAACTCCCTAACACTCTATCTGAAAGTGATTAGCAAATGAACGAGGATTTTGGTTTTATCTGCGGATTTATTTTTGTATTTTTTTTTTTTATATGACTAGCTCCAGTCTCAACTGCACCATTTTACAACAGTTGGATCTACATTTTCATATTGGAATGTTTTGTCAAGTGTAAGCTTAAACTACCGTGATCAATTTAAGTTCCAGTGCCCCCCCTGGAAAGGTGTAATGCCCGTCCATGAATTTGTGTCTGCCGCCGGGTCTGCCATGCAGTACCCATGTTCGGTAAGCCCATTTGTAGCCCGTGCATAATCATTTGAGTTGCCCATGTGGGACCCATGTAGTACCTGTAAAACTACCCATGTTTGTAAGCCCTCTAGCCTAATTTGGGTTGCCCATGTTGGACCCATGCAGTACCCATGTTTGGCATTGGAGTGTATGTGTGTGTGTGTGTGTGTGTGGGGGGGGGGTATACCTGTGTATGTGTGTGTGTGTGGGGGGGGGGGTACATTTCAACATCAATATCTTAATGATAATGATAATGATATCATGCAGCACCTGAATAGTCCCTGTAGGCTAACTTCCAGCAACAAGGTTGAGCTGCAGCAGACGAATCGGTTAGTGACTGGATTATTACGCCTGAATGAGAGTATAGTTCCATGTCAAATCAGCCTAGAAAATCGCTACATTTGATTTTCCGTTGGTCTTATTACACTTTCTAACTTGAGAGGAGGCAAGCTTTAAATAGGAAAATTACCGGAAATCTTAGTCACTTTTAAACGTGATGCTAGCAGGCAAGATGCTAATGGACTAATTCGATTCAATGATCTATGCTAGGCTAGAGCTAAAAGTGGTATCGCCAGACTCAGAGAACGGCTGTATGAACTGGAGAAAGGTAAAAATCAATTGTTAATTCAAGGGGAGGTGAAAAATGAGTGTAATTCCCCAAATGGTGGAATATCCCTTTAACTGAGAAAATGTTATACTGAAATACACAGTGAAGATATTCTAACAAAACAGAATGCTTCTGAGTGCCACAGACCCCTATAATCAGCAAATGGAAAATCTGACTAACCAGTAACCACTAAGAAGACCAGCCCTCTTGTTTGGACTCACAGGCTAATCAATCATTTTATTGTGCAACACTCAATGATTAGAGATGTAAAGCTATTTTTCGATAATGTGTGCCAACTTCCACAATAAAGCACACTGTCTTCCTATGCTACTTCCATGCCCCAAGAACATTTTTGCATACTTCTTGTGCTTCATGTAAGAGCATGTGTTAAACATGTGATGCACTCTAGCATAAATGTGTAAAAGCTGGTAAATGGTGTGGTATGGGAAAAATGAAAGGGGTTCCATGTTAAGGCATGCATGTGCTCCAAATATTTTAACAGGCTCTGGGTGAAAGATTATTTATTGTGTTTATGATGATGTCTGTGAGTGAAAGGTGAGTTGATCTGTTTGACCTGTGTGCAGGAGAGCGTTGGATGAGGCCCCCCTGCTCACCTCAGCACTGAGAGAGGATAACGTGATCAAGCAGATGCAGCGCTACCCAAAGGTACCACACGGTAACACGTGCTGTGGAACAGATTGATCATAGCCATAGGAAAGCAAAATGAGAACTGAGACCGGACCTGTTTCTCCTAAAAACCCCTTAGGAGAAATAAGGAGCATTTAGAATAGATTAAGAAGAAAACAAATTGGACTTGAATTGTGCTTGAGACAAGAGAAGATTTCAAAAAACTCTTTTTATTCTTCTCATCTATTCTTATTGCTCCTTATTTCTCCTAAGGGGGGTTTTAAAAGAAACAGGTCAGATCTCAAAAAGAGCATTTTCTGTGAGACAAAGAAAAGTATCCCTAAAATGTGATTTAATTCAGCTGTTCTAAACAGCGTGCTTGTATGTGTGTGTGTGTGTGTGTGTGTGTGTGTGTGTGTGTGTGTGTGTGTGTGTGTGTCTGCAGGTGGTTATCAGAGTATGCTTTCCTGACAGACATGTTTTGCAGGGACTCTTCCGTCCATTGGAGACAGGTGAGGTTTGTGTCCGCGCCGCACAGGCACCCCTCTGGCTGTGGTGGGGCACACATTTGGGGGAGGCTGCAGTTGTTTGGGCCACGGTGGTGTCTCAGTGTGTATGTGTTCTGTAGGCCAGCTGTGTGTTGCGTGACAGGCAGTGGAGTGCTAAGCAAACCCAGTCAAGAGCTCGCACACATGCCAACGGCACCAGTGACCATGCGGCCTTTCAGTCTCTTTCAGTCTCTCTCTCTCTCTCTCACACAAACACTCATGCAGACACACACACACACAAAGAGAGTGAAAAACAAGCAAAACAACAGACAGAGAGACATAAACATTCACTGACGTTCAGAAAACCACAAACACATACACAGACTGATACATAAGGTGTTTACACGTTCATCCGATTGGAATGGTAACTGAAGCATGCAATGTCCTAAATGAGGTGACTACAAGCTTTGGCCGACTGGAAATCATACAGAGGACATCTAACAGCAAGGATGTTAGGGTACACAAGTGTATATCTCATCAAGTCTGTGATGGATGTATTTTGCTACTGGTAAATAGCCTATTATTACATGTTTATACTCTCAGAGTTGATTCAGAAATGCTTCAAATAGCAATTGGACCACCCAGCCAAACAACATGTGTCCATTCCACACACACACAAACAATGAAACATCGGTGTGTGTAGAGAAGCCTTTACCCAAAGCCAGACGTGCGACTCTTTTGGACACTCAGCAGACGGTACCGGAGCTGCTCTTTTTTTCCAAGGGCCGAGGATTTATTTTGCTTTGCGTAGGGAGTGGGCATCGGCGGAAGGTCGTTTTATCGTGCTCCCTCTCTGAGTCATTTTTCAACGTTTGAGCGGTAAAATAACTCTCCTGAAGCATGCTGGGACCTGGGCTAAAAGCACAGCCATTAGGAAAGTGAATGATTCCTTTCAGGGAGACCCAGGACCACAGAGAAGTGAGAGGGAGAGGGAGAAAGAGAGGAGAAAAAGAGGGGGAGAGGGAGGGAGGGAGAGAGAGAATGAAGCCATGCCAGCTGAAAATCCCACTAACCAAATGCTGGCCTGATCGCTCTCTCTCTCTCCATGTCCCACACATCCCCTCTCTTTCATCACCTCTTCCCTTCACTTCCTCTCCGCTCGCCCCCCCCCCCCCTCATACCTCATGGAATCCCACTATCCCCATCTGTGAGTGGCAGGCGGGAGAAGCGCTGAAAGAGAGAAAGAAAGAGAGAGAAAGAAAGAATGAAAGAAAGAATATATGAAAGAAAGAAAGAAAGAAAGAAAGAAAGAAAGAAAGAGAGAGAGGCAAACAGGGAGGGGCCGAGGACGCAGCGGAGAGGAAAGACACAGATGATGAGTTGGGTGGGACATCAAATGCTTTTGGGTCGCCGCGCACGTCTGCCTTGTGACGTCTGCCGTCGTCGGTCCGTTTAGCAGTGGTTTGGTTTTATTGGGCTCTTCCTCGGCGAGGACTCTGCTGCTCCTCCGAACCACCCGACCACCTTTTCCTCCGGCGCAGACATACTGTCTGACAGACAGTCTGCGCCGGACGGCGCGCCACACGTGTCAACACTCACACTGACTTTTATCACACAAAAACACACTCACAATAACTCACACACTTTGAGACATACACACTAGTGTCATACACACACTTGTGAAGTCCTCCAATCCAAAACAGTAGACTGACAATAACTCAATTTGACCTGCAATCAGGTAAGAGTAGGAATTCAATTAGAAAGTATGTTATCATAAAACAACAGACTTGAGATGCAGCACAGGTTAACAAAGCAGTCATGTGTCACACACAACACATTTTACAATCACAGATGGCTCCTATAGAACCTAGACACTCACACATAATAACCTCACTTACACGCGTATTATGTCACACACTGATACAATGCTATTTGTGCATCTTACTAAGAGTAGATATAGCTCTAGTAACAAGCTCTCTAAAAACACTGGTCAGCAGTTACAGGTGGTCAAAGGAATAGGACAGTGATGGACAAACATGTGACATAGACCCTGATCTTGAGTATATATGTGTGATGGTGCTTTTCTCTCTGACGTTGGCTTTAGAACTATTTACATCCTTTTTTTGTCTTTACAGTTGGCAACTTGAAGCAATTTGTGAGGAATCATCTTGTTGACCCTCAGATCCAGTTTAGCCTCTGTAAGTCCCACTGCACGCATGCACGCACACACACACGCACACAAACACAGACTGCAAAAAACAGGTGATAGAACCACACAAAACATATGTTTAAAGTGACAACTGATGGTGCCTGTGCATGAAGTGTTGTTGTCCAAGTCCACAGAGTGTGTGTGTGTGGGCACGGAGGGTGCATATCCTGACTAGACTCTAACCACAACCGAGTCAATGACATTCTTCAGAACAAAACAACCTTAAAATATATATAAATAAAGTCCAATGATGAAGGGTGCCTTTCCTCTGAGCGTCTTACTGTAAGTGTAATTTTAAACAAGGGCTGGTCCTCCCTTCTGTAATTAAGTCTTTCAAATTTGGGTTTGTGTGGAATTAAAAAGTCTTTCGCCACTTTGGCACAGAGCTGTTTTGATGTGTGTCTCTGGCCTGTGGTGGAGGATGAAAGCCAGTGTGTCCTGAGAAGTGTCTAGCCAGCGGAAAACAAGAGGAGAGGCGCGGGGAGGACGAGCCTTTCAACTGCCGTCTTCCGTGCCAGTCCTCTGCCCCGTCTCCTCCTGTCATCTCAGCGTGCCACTGGTGCCACCCTCCGATTCCTCGAGCCTGGCAGCCAGTGCTCTCTCTTCTCTCACTCTTTCTCTCTTTTCCCCCTCTCTCTCTCTCTCTTTTCCCCCCTCTCTCTCTCTCTCTGGTCACAGACATGTGGCTCTTCTCTCTGGCCTCTCACAAGCCCCCAGGTCACACACCCAGTACTCCCCTCCTCTCTTTCTCTCCCTTGCCCCCCCTTCCTTGGCTTCTGTCTTCCTGAATTCTCTTCTTCCTCTGTTCTCTCGTGTACTGTACAGGCGGCGCTCCGGGCACCCTGAGGATGGACGACCCCGGCGCTACGCTCTACGAGGTAACGAACGTCCCCCTGACTTCCTGTCTTTAACGTCTCCCTCCTCATGTCTGTCCGTCCCACGGCTGTCCCCCTGCATCCTCCTGACCCTTAGGTCTCTGCTCTTCCGAGACATGTGTCTCCTGTGACACAGCTCATCTGTGGCGGATTTTACGCTCTGTCCATCCGTCCCACTAATGTCTCTCATCTGTCCGTGTCTCTCTCGGCTCTTGGAATCCACTTCCTCTTCCTGCTCTTTCGGAGTCGGCTGCTGGCACTCTCTGAAGTCGGAGCGACACACATCGTCCTGGCCAAACACACATTATGAGGACTCAATCAAAACTGGGATTTCAAAGTGAACAACAGAAACGGGAGCTTGCGCATGTTAGCAGTTAGCCTATTGCATGTGCAGTTCATGCCGTGTGTTTTTCATATGGACAGCACTCTGTCAGCTCGACACGACTCAAGTCTCTGCTCAGAGGCAACTCTCTCTGACTGACAGACTGACGAAGAGAGTTTTACTGACAGTTGTGTGGATATGTGTGTGTGTGTGTGTGTGTGTGTGTGTGTGTGTGTGTGTGTGTGTGTGTGTGTGTGTCTGGTGAGGAGGGGGGTCAGGCTGTAAGGCATTATTTGTGGTTCTGTGGTCTCTCCCCTCAGAGTTGCGCTCGGGGCGGCGCTCGCAGTTCAAACAAGCGCCTGTGTGCGGCGTCCAACGGTCTGTTTGAGATGCCAGCGCTGGGGCTGACGTCAGCCGCTGGTGTGTGCGCTGAGGGATGGGGCGCTGCAGCCCGGCTGATACAATGAGACAGACGGATAATAATGATGGAATAAGCCACAGCGCACTCACGCTGCTCGCAGCCAGAGACTCCACTTCTTCTCTCCCTTTTCTTTTCCCTCTCTCTCTCTCTCTCTCTCTCTCTCTCCCTTTTCTTTTTCCCTTGCTCTCTCTCTCTCTCTCCTTTTCTTTTTTTCCCTCGCTCTCTCTCTCTCTCTCTCCCTTTTCTTTTTCCCTCGCTCTCTCTCTCTCTCCCTTTTTCTTTTTTCCCTCTCTCTCTCTCTCTCTCTCTCCCTTTTCTTTTTTCTCTCTCTCTCTCTCTCCCTTTTCTTTTTCCCTCGCTCTCTCTCTCTCTCTCCCTTTTCTTTTTCCCTCGCTCTCTCTCTCTCTCCCTTTTCTTTTTCCCTCTCTCTCTCTCTCTCTCCCTTTTCTTTTCCCTCGCTCTCTCTCTCTCTCTTTTTCTTTTTTCCCTCTCTCTCTCTCTCCCTTTTCTTTTTCCCTCGCTCTCTCTCTCTCTCCCGTTCGTTCGTTTTCTTTCTCTTTTCCTTTTTTTTCCCGCCAGACATGATGTCTTCTCGATGAAGAACGGTCTGCCGCCGGCTTCAAAGGCACTTAAGAAGTATAATTAATAACAGAAATCAGTCATTTGAAAGAACAGTAGATGCGAGCCTGATCTCTTTGACTCTGACAAAGCCCTAAGGATCTCCCAGACTCCTTTAATTAGAGTGGATCAGAGGGAGGGTGGAGCAGGGCTCCCTCTGACCCCGTAACTGCCATCACCCTCCCACCCACCCCCACCCTCAGTCCCCAGACACACACACACACACACACACACACACACGAACATAAACAAAACAAAAATGATGCAGCAAAGTGAGGGGCTTCAGTGGGGCCTCAAGTGCTGAGCAGAGAAAGCCCTTCACTTTGCTCATGACACACACACACACACAGACACACACACACACACACACTGACATGAACGAATATGAGAAGTAGCCCTTGTCTACACCACATCAGAAACCTTCTAGACAGCTTGTAAGTTAAGACTGGAACCAAGAGTTTACCAGAAAGTGAAAACAGCAAAGTGTCACCTGTAGTTTTTCAATGTTAAATATGTGCTCCTGAAGTAGGCCATCAGCAACTTAATCTGAAAGTGGACCTAAACCGTTTAGTCTAAATACACTATTGTCTTAAACTTCATTCACTAGACATCCCAGTCTCTCCTACATTACATAAGCACTACCTTAAATATTTCAAACACTAAGAGTACAAGCAATATACTACAACAATAGTGAGTGTTCATTATTCACCGATAAGTGCAATGCAGTAATGTGCTTATTCAACCTGTGAACACTACCTACCAAGTAAGGGATAATGTATTGTATGCTGGTAATTATCAGAAAGTCCCGACAGGGAGAACAGAACCCCGACGCGCAGCTTATTTTCTGATAATTACCGGCGGACAATACATTATCCGACGTTATTACACGGCTACTTGCCAAAACGAGAAAAGAAACTTAACACAATGGGTCGTTAGAAATGATTTTGCCAGAGGCGGACAGAGTATACAGCTTCATTACTTGAGTAAAAGTACAGATACCCTTTGCTAAATTTTACTCAAGTACAAGTAAAAGTACAACAGTCAGATGTCTACTTAAGTAAAAGTACTGAAGTACTTGTTTTTAAAAGTACTTGAGTATCAAGAGTACAAGAGTACATTTTCTAAATATTGCATTACCACAGTGCTTACATTTATGTACAGAAACATCCTACATGGATTTATGAAAAATGTTAATGTTAATACCTTGGAGAATGTAAAAGGAATTGAAAGTAAAATCAAGTCATTTATATCTTTTTACCATGTTGCCAGGGATGGGCAGTATTTCTAATACATGTATTTCAAATACGTATTTCAAAAACACTTGAAGCGAAAACTATCATTAACTTGTTCAGAAAATTGAAATAGTCTGGCAAGGTGGGGCCACAGGTTGGCACATTCCCGGATGGACCTGTTATGTCTTCATTCATTGTTTAGATCCATGGTTTTAGATCTCTTATCTAAATCTAACCATGGAGTTGACTTTGGCGGAAAGCTGAAGGTGATGGCTGGCTGGCCCAATCAGTGGTGCCTGCACAATCCAATCACGCTTGAGAGGGAAACAACAAATTGAGGGTTTCCGAGATTTTTGCTTTTTCCTTTTTTTTTTAGAAGAAGTAACAGGTACTCATGGCTATGGATAGAAATGTAGTGGAGTAAAGAGTACAATATTTGCCTCTCAAATGTACTTGAGTAAAGTCATGAGTACTCCCCAAAAATGATACTCGAGTAAAGTACAGATCCCTCAAAACTGTACTCAAGTACTGTACTCAAGTAAATGTACTCCGTTACTGTCCGGCTCTGGATTTTGCTACCGTTTCGTGGTTTCCGCTGACAAAATAAATAGTTTGCCACACAGATAGAACTTGACAGGTTCAGGTGTTGCGTGGCAACGTCTTACTAGCTTACTTTCCCTTTCAATGAAATTCCATTGCAATAAGCGAACAGACTTCTTGCAGAGTGATATGAAACCCGTTGCCTTTGACAGTGTTGATTATATAGATTTAACAGACCACCGAACGTTGGGAAGGCCCATTCATGTGAATGGAACTTTCTGCAGCACTCTGAAGAGCCGTGTAATAAATGAACATAAAATAAGGCGGGGATCACATTAGCCAGTGGCAAGCGGCAGGTTTCCTATTGTTCTCTACTTTGGGTTGCCATTGGTATGAAATGTGCTATATAAATAAAATTGCCTTGCCTCTATGGTTTGGCAGCGGAAAGGTGGCAAGGCTGGCGCAACGCTAGCGTTGAACAAGCTGAGCGTTGAACTTGGTTCAACTTTCAACGCGAGCGTATTCAATTGACAAACCGTTTGTGTTGCTTAGGAACGAGATGAAACTTATTATGGTCTGAGCGTTGCATTATGTTTGGCGCTGCCGCCGGCTGATGTGATCCTCGCCTAATGATATTGACCGTTTCAAGAGAGTTCCATTATCAGCATCATAGTTGTTCCCACAAGGCCTCCGTTTTAAACATTATGTTATCTTAATGAAGCGGAAGTAGATTGGGAACAAAATAGAACGTTCAAGCATTGCTTTTGTTTTTCTTGTTGAAAGGGTCTATACTGAGGCTAAGTTTATACATGGCTGGCTATTCTCATAAACGGACATTTCACCCTCTCCGTTTTCAAAAATAACATTGTGCTCACCTGTCAGTTTTCAGAGAAGTTTCCCTGTGTATATATGCTGTCAAGAGCATGCCAAACCTGTCGGTGGCAGTGTAAGGAGAAGCTCGATCCCATGTTACCCAATCAGAATCCCGAAAATAGCAACAACAGTAACACATCACTTCCTATTTCTCTTTTTAACTGTATTTGCAAATACAAACAGGCCAAAAGTGTTTGCACAAAAATGAGTACCACCTTGATAGCATCCATGATCAGTAGCCAAAGAACCAACTGTAAACATAGGGCGCTCACATGACGTTAAGCATTTTCTGGTAACATTTGGGAACCTAAAACCCTGTTTCTCCCAGTTGACCCGACAACACATAACCGGCATTATCAGAAATCTCGACTTTTGGCCGGAGTCTTTAGAAATAATTGTTTTCTGTGACAAAAACGGGGTTTTCTTGTAAATGAGAGGCCAAACTGCAGGGAAATATCTGCGTCTTCCATTCGTGTAAACAGGACCTGAATGTACAGTGCATTAGTAGTTTGTTCTGTGTACAGCCGATACCCAGCCCATCAGCAGCGCTGATTGCAGGCTTCTCTCTCCCCCACTGGTCTGCTCTGAGCGGCGCATGGTGGGTGGTCTCAGTGGCTGCTGGGTGTGAATTACTAAAGATGTGTCCCTCACTGCTGTCATCTCGCTGCCTCTCTGCTCGTGCCTTTCTCAGAACACACACACACACACATAAACAACTAAATAGTCTGTCCCCACAGAGTCCTTTATTTTCTTTTGACTGTTCTGAGGGAATATTCTCATGTTATAACTTATTCAGTATCTCTCTCTCTTTCTCTCTCTCTCTCTCATTATGTGTGTGTGTGTGTGTGTGTGTGTGTGTGTGTGTGTGTGTGTGTGTGTGCTGTTACAATGTGGCACAGGCCAAATGCTCTAACTGTCTAGGGGTTGTTTAAAACTAAACTAAAAGTCTACCGCAACCATAATGTAAACCAAAACACACAGAATCACCTAACAGCTACCCTACACGCTAGCCCTACGTGTGGTGCACAAACTTGGAAGTAGGTGCGTGTGTGCATGTCAGCTTGGCAGGAGCATCAGAGAGCGGTCACATACCTGTGGCATCCTCCCTGCCCAGTGCTCCTCCAATAGACCAGCACTATGGCCAGCCTAAGCGTTGGTTTCTCAGCAGTTCAGTTTTATTTGTACTTGGTGGTAGGTAATCCAAAAACACAATTTATAATAATCCAAAAACTGGCATGGTGGCAACACCAGGGAGAAACCAGCTTTGGCTCCCACTGAGCCTGCCAAACTAATTGAGAGCCAAAGGTGTGGACAGGTGTTCATGACCTAACCCTACCATGTGTTCTAACCTATCCTTCCCCTCTCAAACAAACAAACAAACAAATACAAACAAACAAATACTCTTATTTCATGCTTTTTATACTCATAAATCTTTTGTGTGTTTTTTTTGTTTAAATTAGCGCCAGGGTTTACAGGAGAACAAGCCAGATTGCCAGCTACATGTAAAGCCTCCACCACAGGCTGGCATGTTTGCACCGCTGTATGAACTGTTCTTCTTCCAGCTGGATATGAGCCTGCTTCTCTTTCAGTAGAGCTATCGCTCTCTGCAGCTCAAGTAATCTCAAGTCATGCTCACTAACTCTTGAAGCAGCGACTCTGGCCTGCTCCACGATCACATCTGGAATTCCAAAGTGAAGCAACAGTGCATTAACTAAAGCTGGCTTTTTAACGCCTTCTGGCAGCTCCACCCCATAGTCAAGTGCAAGTTTGATCAGCCTGTCTTTAGCCCTATTCGGACGGGATTAGTTTTAGGCTACGTGAAGACATGGGGTAAAGTCATTCAAAGTCACTCGGGTATTCTACAGGTTACAGCTGAAAAACAAAATCGGTAACACTTGACAGTATCACCATAAGAGTGACGTGACACTGTCATGAGACATGAATTCTAACCCTAACCCTAATCTTAACCTCTAACCCTAATCCTAACCCTAAACCCAACCTTAATCCTAACCAGGCTTGGAATTTCACCATTCTGGGGGCAAGGCCACTTGGCCTTCAGTTGGGCATATTTGGTGGGGGGCGCAAAGGCCAGATGTCAGGGCACCAAGGCCAAAGTTAACTATACAGTAGTAGGCTATAAAAATGATCAAAGTTTTATTTAGCCTATTCACTGCAGTAGACCAGCATCACTGTATGAAACATTACAAAAACATGAAACATGACATATTACACAGAACTGTAAATCATCTGATCATCTAATATTTACAGATATCTAGGCTATATATAACATTTATTTTATATTTGGCCTGTTATAAAATCATGTATTGAACAATTTAACCACAGCTCAGCTTTAAGAAACTCAAATAGCCTAGATGCATGCTTAGCATTTTGTGATCATTAGGCTAAGCCTACTTTCACAAACTCAGTCAGCTGTCCTCTGATTTACCAATATCTAGGCGATATTTGTAACATTTATTTTGTATTTGGCCCGTTATGAAATCATGTGGAACAATTTAAACACATTGTAAAACTTAAAGCCCAAATTTGGAGACATCCATGCATGTCGAAATGTACTGCAAATTCAAAACTGGATTACTCTAGAACGGCTAACTGTACAGGGGACTGCTTTACACCTTTGTGTTCGGTAAGGTCTGATGTTTATTCTGATATATGGTTTGACGTGTGTTAAAAGAAGGGTTCGTGAAGTATTCCACCGAGATGAATGGGTTGGGAGATCATGGGACGCAAAACCTTCAGTAGAATGTATATTGAATTATTATGTACTTTTCTCGCGAACCGTTCAACTCAGCAATTATCGGGTAACATCGTTTAAAAGCTGAGAAAAAGCTCTTTCATGTGATACTTGTGATGTCTGTGTGATGAATAGGCTACTTCGCGAGTAGTTCAACTGAGATGAATGGGTGAATTTGGACGCACTTTATTTCTTGCGCTGTCACTTTCTCCACTGCGTAAAAGACTAAATATTTGCGCTGTGAATGCTAAGATTATTTTGACAGGCCACAGGCTAAATAAAAATCGCTATTACTAGGATGCAAAGCAGAATATTGAAAGAAGGGGGCACCAAGGCCACCGTGGCCTGTAAACCTCTGATTTTCAAAGGGGCCTCACGGCCAACGCAAGAGGCAACGCCGTCGTGGCCGCCTGAAATTCCTACCCTGATCCTAACCCTAACTTGTTACGTCAAAAAACGAATGACACATGACAGAAGCGTTATGTCATAAACATTTATGACTTGTTTATGACACGTTCATGACAGTGTCATGTCACTCATATGTCAATAAGTATCACACAAATTCACCCTCCTTGTCAATTAGACTGGTAGCCTATACTTTACCTTTCCAGGCAAAATCATCTCCCTGTGGTTGCCTTGCATTATTTATTACCGAGTGCTTCTTCAAGTTAGCCTGACGAACCAGACACACATCAAGATGTAGGGTCTGGGAACTCATCATAGGCAGTACTCAATCCGAGGGGCAGGAAACGGTTGTCTTTTAAATTCCCTCTGCATGCAATAGGATAGCTACAACTCATGAGTCCCATGCATTTTCCCACCAGCGGAGCTAGTTGCCTAGATAATCAAACTTTTGCCAACTTAAAAAAAAAAGCTTAACTCGTATCGTACTGTTCACCAGCAGCAGCATCCATCTTCTTTGTTTCCAGGTAGCAGGGAATTCACGGGGAACCGTCGCAACTCTGCCGTCACCCGTCCACCGACTCTATACATGATATGATTGGCCTGATCGAAGTTTGATTTTTCCAGCTCACAAGCCAACGGAGAGTTGCTAGACTACCCTGGGTGCAAATCACATTTGCTGCCGCTAGGGTGCGTCTAGATTTCTAGTCTAGATCTTCAAGTGCCTCCATGCTCAAAAACAGTGGAAAACTGTTTAAAGGTGCCATGTGTAATGTCCGGCAAAAAATCAATTCATACTCCACATTCCATAAAAGATGGGGGCAGTATACCTTCAGAAAGTTAGTTGGTCTACCCTAGAGTAACAACCGAGACACGTGTATTGCAGTTTGGCTGGCGGTTATGTTGCCCGCATACCGCCTCCCATGGCCGAAACTGGTATTATGACACCTGTCGGGCTGTGGCTAGTAATTTAGCATGCTAATTCAGGTTGATATCTCTGCAGCACTATACCTTGTCATTTTTTTAATGACATCATCGCCCTTATTTCTTCTCATTCTTTTGATGAGTGTAGCTCATTTTTTGGATATTTTTACCTCAATTCTTACACATGGCACCTTTAAACAGTATATAGCGGAAAAGTCTCCGTAGTTTCTACTGACATTGTCCGTAATAATTAATGACATGACACATTCGGACAGGACTAAACCCCCTGGTAATAATTACTTAACCCCACCTCTCCACGTAAAACTAATCCCGTCTGAATAGGGCTGATATTGCCAGCTTATAGCGCATGATGCCACCAGCGACAAAATCTTCCACACAGAAGTCTCCCATAATCTAACCAAAAATCTAAATGTTTGACCAGCGAAGATACAAAACGCTATACAAATGGCTGAGCTAGCCATCAGCCTCAGTACAAATGTGATCCAAGACGATGGAGATACAAGAGGAGCCAAATACAATCGTCCCCAAAACTAAATGCGGCACAAATTTCCAAAAGATTCCCCTCATCAACCTAAACTGAATTGAACAACTAACAATAAAATCCCCAAACGGCATTCGTAAGCTACCACAACATGCCATAAATGTCACACAGCATTGATGAGTTATGACAGTCAGAACTGACATAAACAAACTGCTACAATAACATTAACCACATGAGTACATTTATTTTATAGCCTAGCAAACATAATGAATTGAATCATCCCCACATATCCTTGCATTATGCAAAACTATTTTCCACTAACCTAAAGCCTTGAGACTGAAAGCTAATTGCGTTCATGTTCTTCTTAAAGTGACAGGCAGATACACACCACAAATGTGATGATATTGAAGACAAGTGTAGTTTAATAATTTAAATATCAATATGATGTATTCCAATTGCTAAATATGTTTAGCTATTAGTAATCATGCAGATCATAAAATACTATAAATAATTAACAATATAAAGTTTATATGAATTCCAAAATATGAAATAGAAACCTATGACAACCATCACTTTCTATGTGTGTGTGTATGTGTGTGTGTGTGGAGGGTCAATCAAATTCAACGATTGCCACTGATGTGAATGATCACACAATATTCAATATTATTGATGGCGTCAAGGTGGTGGGGGCCCCCAAACCAAATCAAATTTTAATCAAATCGTAAAAGTATCGAAATCGAGATTCTTCACTTGGTATTGGTATTGAAACAATAATGTTGGTATCGTGACAACAGGAGTTGGGGATGTGTCCCCAACAGGGCCGGAGTGGGGCCACTTTTCAGCCCGGGAGTTTCAGGTCCAAGACCGGCCCACTTTTTTAGTGGTGGTGGAAATTGGATAAATAAAACAACAGTTCCGCTCTTACTATCCTGTAGTTTTTATTAGTACCAATATTCCACTATTCCACAAGGATAGATTGATAAGTTAACAAAAAAAGGAAGGAAGAAATAAAGCATTAAATGTATCCCACAATTCCACTAAGAGGCATATTGAACTATTGTTTACATGTTTTTTCTGCATGGGTCAGCTATCATGTTGTTGTTTGGTGATTTACTCCTTTACTACACCCACTTTTGAGCAAACAAGGCATATAGGTTGATCATGTAGCCTACTGCCGTCATATACTGTTCTTTCTTACATTAAATAACTTTAATTCATATGGTTAACTCTATTATCCTTTCTACTTGTCTAGTTATAGCTAATTTCGGGCTCATCATTTTCAGCGGGGGACTGGCTGATCTGCTGCTCAGAGGCTACTTTTGTTTTTAGGCCTAGGCTACTGCATACACAGATCAAGCTTGAGATTTGTTATCCATATTTGCATAATATTTGCAAAGTATATGAATCGCCATATTGGATGATACAAAAAGGCTAATATTTTAATGAATTTAATATGTTGCTTGCGAATAGGTTGACAACGCTACAACGTCCAGTATTAGCCCAATAATTACGCCGCTAATAATCATGGCTATCTCTCTTTACCAGTTGCCACTTATGTCTGTCCGGAAGCTGTATCTGGAAGAATGGCACATTTGGCAGCATTTTTCCCCAATACTTTTCGTCTTTTTTACCTGGCCTTTTCAGTCCCTCATGGCCTCTATGTACATGAGGGGAAAACGGCCTCGTCTCCGGCTGAGCCTGCCAAATTAATTTTACTCATTTTAATTTTATTAATTTACCCAATTAGCCACAGGTCTAATTACAGGTCCATAATTAGCCACATAGCCCCTCCTGTAAGTCAGTGCTTTCCCTACCATTTGACCTAAACTGTACTAACAGTGCGTGCATTAGTACTATCTCAGGTTTTCTCTCTCTACACACACACACACATCTAGCAATAACTCAGATTCCTATTGAAGACAGTCCATTTAAGTACTGAAAGAGCATGTAGAGATGAACAAATTCAGGTTACTGTGCTCAGACTGCTGTACGTGTGAGGGAGTTTGCAAGTATGTGTTAGAGCTGATGTGATTTCCAGCAGGCAATAGAAAGCTCCAGGGTTCAGGGCTACACCACTTAGACGTGCGATCAATCAGCCATCTCACATATTTCTTTTTCTTTGTGTGTGTGTGTGTGTGTGTGTGTGTGTGTGTGTGTGTGTGTGTGTGTTTGAACACAAACACATCAGCTATGCAATACATTCGGCCAAAGGGGTTGGGGTGATGTGTAACAAACACTGAAGAATAGGATCAGCTCTTGGAGTTTCAGCTTGACCTAGACAGTGACTCCACTGCCACAACCCATGGTGTAGTGTAGAGGTCCAACAGTTTAACATTTCCATCTTGTCCTTCACAATATATACAATAAAGCTTAAGTATGTTGGTATATAGCTGAGGAAAATACTCTGGATATTTTGCATACTGAAAACATATGCCTGTGATAAAGATTGATACCAGAATTGAAAAACGAATCTGTCAAAGTCCTACAATCCTAACCAGAATCTTTTGCCGAAAAGAATATTTTAGGATTCCAAAATGTCTTTCCTACAGTAGCTTTCGGAAAGTAGAATTCATAGTTCAATACATGTGCAATCCATCCCATTGTGTTGCATTGTAATTTGCTGTTATATTTGGATGAGGACAGTTTCTCAACAGGCAGCCAAGGAATGACGTTTGTTCATGCTGTACAAATGCACTTGGCTTTAACATGGGAAGCTGTTTTGCAGCTTACATGGTTAGAAAACATTGAATATAATGTTGACATTGACTTAAATGAGGCTTACAAGAACTTCAATGTCAATTTCTCAGATTACAAACAGAGTGTTTTGTGGAAGCCTTTCCTGGTCGACGCGTAAATGTAAATCCACCTGTTATTGGCACACAAATATCCAAGTCCACCTTGTTCAAAAATATACGAGAACATTTAGATCAAAGCACAATTGCATTGGGGTCCAATGTGCAAAACAAGAGAAAGGAATGTCTCGAAAGATGGCTAACAGTGTATGTGTGTGTGTGTGTGTGTGTGTTCATCATAGGCCTGTAGTTCCATGTATGAGTGCAGCAGTGACCTCTTGACCGTGGCATTTGCTTTGATGTGGTCAGGGCAGGAACTGAGTGAAGTGGGGTTTATTGTTTAAAGACAAGATTTCCCTGATTTGGCTTCTATAAATAAACTTTCCATCACCTCACCTACAGGCATCCAGAGGCTGGTTTGTTTGTGTGTATGTGTGTGTGTTGGATGCATCCGGAGAGTTGTGCTAACAATTTGTGTCGATGTAGGCTGTGGTTTTGATTGCAGAGATTACTTCATTCAAAGCCCAAACAAATATGAAACCTGTTAAGCAAGCAAGAGGGTGCTCAGCTCAGGGTAAGCACTGTGTGTGTGCATGAGTCTAGAGGTGTAAATACCAACGAAGTAGCTTTGCAGTTTTGTTTTTGTTCCAGTAAGGCCTTTGCATGTGTATGTGTGTGTGAGAGAGAGAGAGTGTGTATGTGGGTATGGTGAATAGACCAGTACAACATAAGAGCGTGACTAGGCTGGTCGACGGTGATAATGAACAGTGTCACCTGTTTCCTGGCTGTTAGTCTGAACCCTACAAAGAGACTTCAAAAAGTGGATTATCCAAAGATTATTCAGCCGACTGTGAGCCTAAGATCCTTCAGAGACATCCCTCAGAAATGCCATAAAAAAGAAAGAGGGGGGCTTTCTGTGGCCAGGCCCTTTGTGTGTCATTCATATTTGTATGCTCTGTGATTTGCTCTTTTCCGTGAAGTCTCTGTGTTTGTCCCTTGACTCATCTGCTTGAAACAGTGCAAAGGACTGGGAAAGCCATAATCCTCCGTCCACCCATCGCCAGACTCCCCTCTCATTCTTGTGCCCCTGCATTTTTCTCTCTCCCTCCGTTTTAAATAGTGGTGGTGCGGTCGTTTGATGTGTTTGATGTGGCCTGCTCCTAATCTCCAAACATACACTGTAAACACGAGCGCCATTCGTGTATTCTCGGAGCACTTCCTGTCGTGGGGCTTAATATAGCATGCACACCCACGCAGACCAGACAATGCAGGAGGACAACTCACATGGGGTTATTGGCGGGCACAGGCAGCAGAGTCTGTGGAGCTGAGGTGCAGCTGCACCTGGAGCTTGAACATTACCCTCCTCTGGCCAAGAGGAGAGAACGAGGGTATGAGAAGAGTACACTCGGTTAGTGAGCGAGTGAGTGGGGGGGGGGGTGGGGGGGGTGCGCGAGAATCTGAGGGAGTTTGGTGTGTCCCGAATATTGGTAGACAGTGAGCTTGAGTGAGATGGGAATGTATGTGGAGTATCAGCATCAGACGAGCAGCTGTTCAGCAGATAGTGTATAATGGACATCAAAGGGCCGTCAACATACAAGTCTTACCACAAACACTTGCATTCTTATACAGAAAACATATGTGCAGACACAACCCACTATATGACCCCTGGTGTACGGATTTTACTGTTGTGGTGTTAAATCTGTAGATCTGTCAAGTCTAGAGGAGAGTTGCATCTAACCAAGCTGCTCTTTAAAGCTTAAAGGTTAAACCAATGTTGTCAAGCGCCGTCATGTACAGGGGAGAGCAGTTTGACAGACATAACATCGCCCAAGAAGTGAGCTGCTGTGGACAAACCGTGCCCTGATGCCCCAAGCCCCCCTCCTTAGAAGCACATTCACTTGCCCAGTTCTTTGTGCAGGCGCAATAAAACCAAACAATCCATTTCCCCTGGCCGGCCAGCCGAGAGAGCAGGCAGCGGGCCCTCTCCGGCCTCGGCCCCCTTGTCTCGTTTATGAGCTAATTATCACGTTATAAAACATGCAATCATATGCTAATATTGTTGTTGTCTGCCGGTGTTCATTAAATGCAGGGGGCGACTCAGCCGTCAGGGATGGGAGCAGCCTGATTATGATGAATGACAGGTATTCAGCCTGACAAAGTTTTACCAGTGAGAGCATGCCTCCTTTCTCTTTCTTCCTTTATCCTGTCTTTCTTCCTTTCTTCCTTTCTGTCTCTTCTTCACTCCCTCCCCACACAAATGTCCTATCATGAATATCTGGCAGGGCCTCCGGTGGACCCTGTGTGTGTGTGTGTGTGTTTTTTTCCGAAGGCGCTGTGTTTTTATGGCGCTCCGCATTTCTGCACTGACGCTCTTTGATGTTGTTGCCGTGGCGGCAGTGGACAAAAGACCTCCATTAGCCGGACTTAAGGACAGTGGGGTGGATGGTGGCTGAGGTGGGGGTGGGGTGGCAGGGGTACAGAGAGAAGAGAGGGGACGAGAGGGAGAAAAGACACAGAGAGAGAGAGAGAGAGAGGAATAAAAGAGCAGGAAGAAGAAAGAATCAAAGTGCAGGAGCCGCATCAGGGCGGGCCGGGGCAGGCGAAGGTGGGGTGCTGCTGCTGCTGCTGTGGGTGGGGGGCCACGGGGCACGCAGAGGCCCCAGCTCCGGGGTTTGGCCCTCGGCTACAATGAGGTCACCGCGTGTTTTGTTGCCTTTGTTTGGCGGTGTGTGTTTGTTCGATTGTGTGGAGGCGTGCGAGCACACCGCAGCACACCCAGTCAGGGACATGAAAGAGCAACAGCTGATGATTAGTGTTTCTTCTGCTGGCTCGAAACAGTGCCCCTCCCTCCCTCCCTCCCTCCCTCACTCTCTCCGTCCTTTCTCCTCTACTCTTCCTCCATCTCTCACCGCCCTCTTCTTGCCCCTTCCCAAGGAGCCGTGCTGAACGTTGCTTCTCATTAAAAGCACAAGCGCTGCTTGACTGGTCCTCTAGTGGAGGCAGGGTCCAGCCATGGTGCTGAAATAACAGTCTCAACAACTCTCAGCTCTCAAAATCATCTCATGCACGGGTGCTAAGTGTTTGTGGCAGCGTCATAAGGTCAACTAAAAGAGATGAACATGTTTTTGGAGTTATGCCCCTGGAAGATGAAAGAAGTTGAGTGTCAAATCCTTCTCCACATTAATTAGTAGATCAAAGTGTACACTTTAGTGAGAATTGCCCGTTTTTTTTCCTCACTGTACTGTAGCTCTGCATAAAACACACACACACACACACACACACAGTTTCTGCGAGTGACTCTCATTCCACCCCATAGTGAGTATAGTGTGTGTGTGTGTGTGTGTGTGTGTGTGTGTGTGTGTGTGTGTGTGTGTGTGTGTGTGAGAGAGAGAGAGATGCATATAAGCAAGCTACAAACATTTGCATCTTTAAGAAGACTACACACACTAAGACTAGACATTTGCACCATGCATTCTCTACAAGTGTTTGGGCACCCCATGTCAAAATTTCTGTTATTGCAAATAGTTAAGTGAGAAGTTGAATTGACCTCTAAAAGGTATAAAGTAGAAGATGAAATTTCTTATCAACACTGTAAGCAGGACCAGTGTTTTCGAGCTCTCAAATAACTTTCACCATGGTCTCAAACCTTGATTAACTTGTGTTACTACACAGTAGAACTGTGCAGCCATTACAAGTATGACCTTTGTGGAAGAGTAATTAGATGAAAGCATTTTCTGTATCCTAAGCATAAAATTCAGCATCAAAAGTTTGTAATATAACATCGAAAGAAGCATCATGCCTTTAGGAAACGAGTCCTGTTGATGGATGAAGTTAGCAAACAATTTAATGAGAACACCCTTTCTAACTGGATTGATCACGCTTAGGACTCGTGTTGCAGCCCGTGGTAAGGGGAACAGAATGAATCCAATTAACCAGCAAATACTGGAAGCAAACATCACACTCTGAAAAAGCTGAAAAGGAAAAGAGGATAACGATTCTAAGCACACCTCAAAATCCATAATGTACTTTATCAAGAGGTGCAAGTTAAACGTTTCACTATGTACCTCACAATCCCCCGCCCTAAACATCATTAAAAATCTGGATAAACTTCAAAAGAGCAGTGCGTGCAAGACGGCCCAACAATCTCAGAGAAGTAGAAGCCTTTTGTAAGAAAGAATGGAGAAAATCCCCCAAACAAGAAGTGAAAGACTCTTAGCTGGCTACAAAAACATTTTACAAGCTGTTTTACTTGCCAAAAGGAGTGTTACTAAGTAACATTCAAGGTACCCATACTTGCTTACGCCCCTTTTCCTTTAATACAAATATAATCTTGCCTAACATAAAGGTAATCTTTCACTTCATGCTTTTTGGAAATCAGGTCATCTTTTACTCACTTAGCAATTCACAGCAGTGGCATTAAGTGGACGCTATGTGGACACTAGTGACGTTTTAAAGTAATCCCCCAAAGGTTTTTGAATATGACAAAATTAAGTTGCATTATCAGTTACTGAAATCTTGGGTGCCCAAACTTATATGCTACTGTACAGGTGTTCAGGTTTCCAAGCATACCTGCTGCCTGCGTTTCATTCAATGCTGTGTCTCTAATGTGACTGTGTACTCTAGTCTCTGATGTTTGTGTGGCGGCTTCAGCTGGGTGTTCAATAGTCTCTGGTGTGCGCCTGGGTTCTGCAGTCTGTCCAGTTTTTGTGTACGGTTCTATCTCTTTGATGGGATGTTTATGTCCTCTGGTGTGCATCTGCGAGTGCACAGGTCACTGGTGTGAATATGCGTTCAGTAGTCTCAAGTCAAGTGTCAGCAAGGGATGTGTGTCAACGCTGTCCAACTGATTTTTATCAGAGAAGAGACGAACGGTAACCTTTCTGGGGGGGGGCAGCGTAGAAAGTGGGAGACACAGGGAAAGACTGAGAGAGAAAAGAAATATCAAGAACAACAAAAAAGGAAACCGAAGTTCACTAAAAAGTATTTATCCTCCACCCAACTTCAAACGAAGGATGGAATAACAAAAGGAAGTCTGGCAATATAAATGCTACGCTGTTTGTCTATCTCCATCGCTCCCACATTCTTCAGCATCTCCATCTCCAGCATTAGTGGGCCGCAGGGGCTGAACTTAAGTAGTTTACTCAGCTGGGCCGCGGCAAGCGGCAGGCGGGAGGGACCAGACGGAGATGTTGGGCTGTTTTTACATTGTTCTAGAGGCGCTCTTCCGTTAAGATCCTGGCAGCGTGTGCGTAATCGGGCAGAGATGAAGGAAGAAGATAGAGCTGCTCAGATTTCGGCCACTCTGAAGTGCGATCTGCGTGAACTCCAGGCGACCTGGGTGTAAGGGGGTAGTCGAAGTGTGTGCTGGTCAACTAAACAGTTGGGAGGATTTCACTGACCACAGCTTGGTTTTATAACATTTTCACACTGTAAAAACGTCAGCTTGTTATTCATTTAAGCACGTTAAATGGCCTAATTTTATACCTACTGTGCAATTTCTCTGTTGGGCTTGCGTACTGAACAACACTGTCCAGAGTACTAGGTTATCAGTGTCTTGGATCTTCTAAAGCAGTTTGGCTAGAATGCCTAGACATCGGAACTTGAGGTTCCTCTTGTGCTTAGCAGGATAACTAGGCCACATCATCATGAGTGTAAGCCAGTGGTTCCCAATGGTTTCACATTGTCACAAAGACGATCACTTCTTCAAATCGGAGATTTGTTACAACGCACTTAACTAGCACCATTGCAAAGCATAAGGTCCCCTCTTTCATTTGATATTCGTTTCATTTATACACAATAACACAACAATATTTCATGTCATTTCAAAACTGGACTATTTCACAATCTTTCGTTGTGTTTCGTAGGGGCGGTGGTAGAGTAGTGGTTAAAGAGCTGGGCTAGCATGCAGTAGCCAGAAAGTGGGTTCCCGGCTTCCACCGTTGTGCCCTTGAGCAAGGCACTTAACCCCAAGTTGCAATATAATACATTATGCAAGTCGTTTTGGATAAAATTGTTTGCTAAATTAATAAATTAATAAATGTATGTAAATGCAGAGACTATAGTAAGAAAGTGCTAGTCGTGCCATTTATTATGACATGTAAGTCAGGACAGTTGGGCATTGAGTACTTCTGAGATGAGCTCATCTCAGAGTAATAGGTGTATGAATTTCCGATGAATTTGGAAGCTGTTCAGCTTTGTTCAGACAAAAGCTTGTCAGCTTTGTTCAGACAACTCTTGCGCATTGTGATGTACCTCTGTGCCCCCCCACCCCCAAACCCACCATGTATGCCCTACAATCCATTTCAAGTCTTCTGTAAATTCAATTTCAAAGACTTTGTGCATCTCCATACATCTCTGAGGGGGTTTAGTCTAGACTTTTGTCTCATTCTGAACACTGTGTACAGAGAACAATAGACCAGGTGCATGTTTAGAGACGGGTGTGGTTAAGGTGTGACCTAGGCTGTAACCATGGAGTCAACATTGGGGGGGACAACATTATGTCTAATAATACTGTTTTTTTTTCTTTAATTTTTGTGTGCCATTCTTATGCCATTGCGGGTTGAACAAATTACAACCATAACTATAATCATGAGCATAAATCTGTGCATTGGTATAGAAAAATAAGTTCAGATACCAAAAACCTTTGTGTGACGATATTATCATGGTCCCACGAGATCATGTCAATTAATGGATTCAGAGTAGCCTAAAGAAAGAGTGGGGAAGGGGGGCATGATGGTGCATGATGATGCCATTTGGACAGGAATAGAAGGTGGCATGGGGTGATTAAAGGTGCAAAAACGAATTTATGTAGTTAAAAAGTGTCATAGTTTAGTCTAGGGTGCAGTTGTTTTGGTTTGAATATTGTTTACATGATCACTTAAGATCATGTATACCCCTCCCCCCATGACATAAGACAATAGTTAATAATACTTTGTATAGGCTACGTGCACGAAAGGCTCTCTGTGCGCTTGTTTGTCTCCGGTGGTAATCCAGCGCCAATTAGTGTCTACACGGACCCGGTTGGGTGTTGCACTATAGGGAATCAGCACAAGTATTTATGTGTTAAAATTGTTATTATTGAGCAAATAAGATATTCAGTGTCGGAGTGAAGATGAGCTACAGGAGGCGATTGGCAGTGAGATAAGGCAGTGAGATAATGCAGTGAGATAAGGCAGTGAGATAATGCAGTGAGATAATGCAGTGAGATAAGGCAGCCGTGCATAATTTCCCAGAAATGAAGACCAATTCATCCACCTGTTTTATTTTCCAATCGGTATTTCATAATTCCATGGTATTCTACATCTTTCTCATACAGTAAGCAATGACTCGAGAGGATTATTGTGCCAGACAAGTCTTTTTGCCGGTGTTTGTAGTGTTTTCCCGGTAATTCTCTGTAATCAGGTTTCTTCACTCAACTGAGATCAGATCATCTCACCTCTGCTCTCTTTCTCTGTCAGTTATTTAACCATTTAGCTATTAGGGGAATACACCTTGAAGGACACAGGGAGTTGTGGGATAGTAAACAGAGCCACGGGGCGGGAAGCAGGACGGAAGTGATTATTGATATGTGCACGTTATGCAGTGGAAGAAATAAACATGCCAAAGTTCTATGGCTGACACAGAAACGTTGTTCTCATCTGTGAGAGTGAAAGTAGACTTTACACTTATGTTTCTTGGATACTAAAGATAAACATATTTAAATAAATATTTAAATTCAAACACACAAACATATATATATATATATATATATATATATATATATATATATATATATATATATATATATATATAAAATAAATAAATATAATGTGATGGTTTATTAAAAATAATATGTTCTAAACATATATCACCTTATTTTGATTGTTTCATGGGGTCACAAACTAATTCATTGGTTTTAGATGGATGAATGTATGACAGATCAGTGCCAATGTTGCTACTTTCTTCAGGCATTTATTGGTTGGGTTGTGCGTATCATAAATGCAGATAAAGTGAAAAGATAGAAAGATATAAGATAGAAAGATAGATAGAATAGATAGAATTTCAAATGGGGTCGGCTGAGATACTAGGTATCTAAAAATTGATTACATAAGAATATACATTAAATTAAAAAATATTAAAAACCTCATGAAACTAATATGGACCCTTCATTACAATCTAGCTACGTAAAATTAAACTAAGACAGCATGAGATCTTTGATTGATGTAATCATGCTTGAAACTGAATGTTCACATGTCCACCAAACATGTCCCTCCATTTCTCTTCTCAAAATGATTCACTTGTCTACTTTTGTAAAAAATCATTTTAAAAATCCTTGCCGGTTTTCTTAATAACAACTCACCAGTGTTTCCCTACGTCTACCTCACTCACTTCTTTCTTTGTAATTTTTTTCCACTGAGAGCATCTTCCATGCTTCTGTTTGAGAATTCATGCTCCATCAGGAACACACAGTGTCTTCTCTTGAGTAATGGCAGGCAGAGAGTTTGCTCTTTGAGGGAGATTTTCTTTATTAGATGACTTTAATCACATCAGTGTGGCCATGACTCTCTGTTTGTTTGGCTTTGGAGAGGTCCTCATCTTGACCAGATACAGATGGAAAACAGCAGCTGTCTTGAAGAGGGAGCCCAAAGAACTGAAACACTTCCCTACACACATGTCCATGCTCTGCTGAGTTACATTATTGAGCTTCATTTTCTACTGATTTCTGTGGTCTGTCAGAACCTTGCCAGGATGGCTCGTCCTTCGCATCTGTCAGCGACACAACTGAAAACACACACACACACACACACACACACACACACACACACACACACACACACACACACACACACTGGACACTGCAGAGACATGGATGGATGGTTGTGTGTTCCATACATGTGGGTGCTCTGCTATGTTCTATACATTTGTGGGTTAAACAAGAGGGGGGGGATAAACCAGCGCCACGATAAACAGTCACTCATACATTCAGCCAGACACACTAGCTTTAATTCGGTTTGGTTTGACTTTGTATTGTGTATAACAACAGAACACAGCTACACCAGCCTTGTATGAAGTGGTGGACTGGTGGCCCGACTCTCCTCCTTGTGAAAAAGCTGAGGCAAAAATACAATATTGCACATCATCTCGGATGGAAGATGTCAATTTAACAAAGTGGATCCCATGACTTGTGAATGTTGCGGAGAGAAAAAGCTGTTCAAGAGTCCCAAGGGATCTCACTGTTCTCAAGGAGCTTGCAACCTACAGCATGGTCCTGAACTCCGCCCTCTCTTGCCATATATGGCTATGGTTACTTAGCAGATGCTTTTGTCCAAAGCGACTTACAAAATATGAACATTACAATAGTTAAAAATTGACAGTTTTCTGTTAAACAAAATTACATTAAGCAAAAAAGTATAAATACCAGTAATATATCCAGCCAATTTCATTTCACCACCATTGGCAAGCAACGCTACTTAAAAAGATAAATATTGTCACTAATGTTATTTGAATTTGAATGGCCGATTTCTGTCAATTGTACTGACCTTGAAAGAAGGATTTTGGGGCCAATTAAACCCACCCTAACCACCCTCGAAGACTGAAACGTAAAAACACTGCCTTGGTCAGCCAAGCCAGCCGATTAGGGTCTTCACACACCAAGGCAACAACAAAAAACTAGCATTCCTCAAGGCTGACATATTCTAATGACCTCATGTTGCCTTATGTCTTCTTTGAACAAACAGCACTACACACACACACACATCAGCTGCCAATGTACACATATGTTCTGTGCCTATGAGAAAGGAAAGAACTTTCATACCAAGCACCCAGTGAACTGCATTATGAAAGGTTGCCATTTTTCATAGAATCACATCATACCATATCTATAATAACACAGCATATTATTGCGATAATTTTTGGCATGACATGTGCCGTTGATAATACAACGGCACTTAGTATCATTATATTTATCTAACAATATTATGCACATTTTATTTTGGTGCATGTCTACTCTACATTACCTCTGAGGTCCACAAGATGGTGCAAAACTTTGATCTTATATTGTGTCTCAGTGGAAACCGAGTCAAGAATAAAATTTAACACGTCAAGATGGCAGCAAAAATTCTCAGTATACAACATGTAGGGTATGGATGAAATAATTTGCAACACTGTATCTTTAAATGTAAAAACCGCAATATCGTATGGGCCAAATATGATTGTATTGTATTGTGTTTGTGCAGGATTCTCCCCAATTTTCACAGACAACATTTCAAAACCTGTCAATGGCTTCACAACCTTCAAGTATAATTGTGTATAATTATAATTGTGTACACAAAATTGTGTACTTTTTGCGCCAAAGGTTGGGGCTAATTAGTAAAAATGTGTGATAAAAGATCGCACCCACTGTCACCACCATTCCATATGGTTACCACACTGTTTCATAGGCGGTAAGGAAATAATTAACATAATAACAATTAAAATAAGATAAAATGTAAGATACAGTCTACAAGTCTATGCCCCGAGTATGACAAAATGTCATGACTTTTCCAAATATTTCAATGAACTTACTGAATACTCTGATATCTCCATGCCTGGAACATGGTATTTTGCTATTCCATGACTTTTACAGGTTTTCCACGACCGTGAGAATGCGGTTTGTGGCCATTCTCACCCCTAACATACAACATATATCTATAATGCAGTGATGAGTGCAGTAAAAATGACCATGTACCATGATGCTGGTCAAAAAGTTGCAACATTATGACTATCATCAATTTGCAATGTCATCTCTCCCTCAACTGCTTTTTGCTGCCAGTGATTTTTTGAATAATAATAAAAAAAAATACCCTGGCCCACTTCTCTGGTCAAAAAAGACACCTAGTCTGAACTCAGCCTTTTTCTGAGGCTTTATCCAACGAGCTGAAAACTGAAACGATGAGCTCTTCTCTTTTCATCCACACTGAATGAGAACAGTAAGAGGCCTCTCCTAGGTGGCTCAAGTATCACATAAACAAACCTCATCTGCCCAGTGGTTGAAATCAATAAGCTGACCAGCAGCCAAGGTCTGGGACAATCTGGAGAAACCACGGTGTACGACGTCCATAGTGCACCGAGACATTCTTACATCTAATATAACTACATATTATGTGAAAAGAGGGGGGACATCCAGATTGACATTGGTAATGATCCAGACAGTAATAGTAGCTTTGCAATGCACCTGCAGTGGCCTATAGTGTTTCAGTGTGCAGAACTGTGCCATAGGTCAGGACACTAACATTTTACAATGGCTTGGGGTGGGAGTTATGTCCCTTGGGAGGCATGATCCGTCCCTGTTAACAAGGCATAGCTATAAAGGCTCATTCCAAGCAAGCTTATAAACAGAAACTATTCCAACACAGCAAGGCCTTCTATTGCTCTATTCATCAGTATGAAACACACCTAATGACTGCTGGTCTTTAAATGAAGTAACCTTTCCACATAAAACTCTTAGATGCACGCCTTTAATTTAATTTCCAGTTCCAATTTCAATTTAATTTCCAGGCAGTTTTTCACCACACCGATGTCCCTCCTGCTTAGCATGAGTGTGTGTGTGTGAGAGTGTGTGTGTGTGTGTGTGTGTGAAGCGAGATGTGTTTTCTGTGGAGGAGCTGTAAGTGATTGAAGTGGTTGCGCTGCAGGCCCACCCTTTTGTTTTATGCACAGCTAGGTATGAGAGCAGACGGTGCGTTTGGAGGCCCAGCAAATTTATCGCTGTTTTTCCAAAAGAGCCGTTTTTAAAATTACGGCTGTGGAGATTTGATCTGTGTCGGTGCTGTTTTTGGAGACCGCCAAACACTGATGTCTGGAAATGAGAAAACGGAAAGTGGAGGGGGGGGGGGGCTGTAGAGGGAGGGTGGGTGACTGTATTTGAAGGTTATAGACTGGTTAAAACGTTCCCCAACCACGTCTCCTCCTTCATACTTCTCCATTCATCTTGCGATCACCAGACGCCCAAGAGCACCCCTTTCACTGCTCTGCCTTTCATGTCTGCACAGGCTTAGATGGTCAAATTGTGTGTGTGTGTGTGTGTGTGTTGTTTCACCACTCATCCTATACATCTCTCTGCAGGCAAATCTGTTCCCAACCGCTCTGCTCTACTTCTCCTCTGGTTCACAATCAGGTGGGAAAAACCTCCAAATCCAACATTGTGGACAAAGAGGGATCACATTCTCCCCTGTTCATTTCACACTGTTTCACGGTATATTCTGCACGCATACTAGTGCTTTCTTTACCATTCTATACACATCTGTTTATTGATGTATGTTTGGGTCTTTTCTCCGATAGGTAGTTTCCTACATCCATGCCATTTGAGTTCCACGGTCTCAGTTGCAGAGGCAAATGCGGCTACAAAAAGGTGCCAACACACACAAGAACGAGAAATATTTTTGTCTCCAAAAAAAAACCCCACACACCTTTCCTGACACACACAGTTCATAATTATCTCAAAAAGTGATAGGCAAACTCATGTGCAGGTCACTCTCCTTAATTTAACCATTAGACTGTTGAACTGGAAATGATTTCAGCACTAGTTATCTACGGTCCACAAACACACTCACGCTCTTCCTCACACACACACACACACACACACACACACACACACACACACACACACACACGCACGCTTGGACACAGGCTTTCCGAGGCTTAATCCCTGTCTGAAGGGCCAGCAAAAAGAAAAAAAGAAAAGTGGAGTGGCCCTGGAGCCCCAGTTTTAACACGAGAGCTGTTCCCCTCCACACCTCCCATGTCCACAGCCTGCCAGGCTGGGTTCCCTTGGCCCCCTTCCCCTGCTGAGCTCCACAGTGCCAGCAGTCATTCGGCATCATCCTCTTCATCAGCAGCACATGACTACTAAAGCCCCGCTCACTCGGACTCGCACACCGTCACACACCCACAAACACACTCTGGGCCCTGTTTTCATAGCCCGTTTGATGAGCCTAAAAATAGCACCTCTTTTGTCGACCTGGGAACTGGCGGGGGTGGGCGACCCCCCCACTCCTTTCTAACGTCACAGCAGACAAAGCAGTACCTTATTTTTAGCCTGTGCTAATTGTGATGTGTGTGTTACATAAGAGGATTTCGGCGCCCGCCCCGCCATTTTGTGAGCGTGTGTACGAGAGTGTGAAAGTGTGTGTTGTTGCTCCAGAAATAGCAGGTCTGCTCTCCTAATTGCTCTTCCTGGCCTCTTCAGCTGCGAGCCGAGGTCACACACCTCATCACACACCTCACTTGTTCCGGAAGGGTCTTTTCCGCTCCCCGCGGCCCCGGAGGCGTCGACCAATCAGCAGAGGCCAGCGGCAGACAGCTGGAGGCCTCAGAAGATCTCGTCTCGCCCCACACGCCAGTGCTCTGACCCCCCTACCGGGACGCGCCCCAGGCCAGTGGGCACAGCGGACCGGCGCATACCCAAGTGGCTCAAGCTGCCAGGTACACTCACACTCACAGTGATCTACAGAGTCAAGGGTCAGGGATCGGGGTCAAGGGGTCAGGGCCTGGATATGCTGCACTAATCAGATGTGGATCACACAGCAGTCGCAAGGCCTGCCTCCTCTGATGTGACTGACAGTCTCTCAAATGAAATCAAGTTGTGAACCGTCCTTAAGAGTAGTTGTCAGTGCAGGATTTCTGAATCAGCTTCACCGTGCCTCAGCAAGTTTTTGGAACTACATTCCCTGCAGTTCTGTTCATGACAGCATCAGAATTCTCCCCTATCACTAGACCACTACCATCACATCCACCTGCCCTGTCCACCGAACATTTCAGCCAGAGAATTGAAAATAAATTAATAAAAAATCTGGACTCTGTGAAAAGTATCAGTCAAACATAGACACACATTAGTAGGCCAATAGTTAGGGGCAGTTGTGGCCTACTGGTTAGGGCTTCAGGCTTGGAACCGAAGGGTTGCTGGTTCGATCCCCAACCAGTAGGAACGGCTGAATAATAATAATAATAATAATAATAATAACTTGGACTTATATAGCGCCTTTCATGGTACCCAAGGTCGCTTTACGGGGGGGATGACTTTCCCACATTGTTTGACAACTCCTTGTACAGAGGGGACGTAGAGGCTTTGTTAATGTGACTAAATGAGCTGTTGGACATGAACGCCGTGGCTCTGATAATCAGACAGACAGCTGTAGAGGCTCGGCACAGCCTTGATGTGTGGGGTTCTTTAGGTTTCTCTTGATCCAAGTTGAAGGTTAATATGATCCTTCTCCCTCTCTCCTTTCAAACACATCCAGTTCGACCACGGCCAAGCGGGAACTCATGGAGATAAGGGCAGGCGGCTGACAAAGAACGGACAGTCTGAGATCTAAGCACAATCAGACCCAATCTACCCTCATATTGAGCTGGAGAGAATGATGAGACAGCTAGAATGAGCCAAAGCAAGGAGGGAAGGAGAGAGAATGTGAGAGAGAGAGATAAATTCAACCTGCTTTAGCGCAACATGGACCTGCAACTTGTAGACATCTTGTCACATCTTTCATCAGCACAGACCAACGTACTCCTCACATTATACAGCTGATTTACGATTTGTCTCCTCGAGAGATGGGATCTTGTTTTTGCAGCAGCACATCCATTCTACCCTTCAGAACGCCCCAGATATTTTCTTGTGAAAGAGTTACATGAAATCATCACACAGAGAAAACCAGAACCATAAACAGCGTGATGGGAGAGTCAAGTTTGTGTCTGATTGTGGTTTTCTCTTTTGCAGGAAAAAAATGAAGATTTGTTCTTGAGAAAAGTGGCTTTCTCTGTAGGAGTGGAACACTTTCATCTTCAGAAATTCAAATGAGCTTTGTTCTTTCTACCACTCACACTTCTCCCCTTTCAACTGATTGGAAGGATTTGGAGTCTATAAATTAGCCATACAACTTGTCTCAAAACAGTCATAATGGGTAACACATTGTTGTTGTTTTTTTTATATAATTTTAAGTCAGTGGATGACCCCTAAGATTACCTACTTCTTAATGTGTAATTTATTCTAATGTATCAAGTAAACACTCAACAGATATAACTTCCAAACCACTTCATTAATGAGGCTGAAAATGAAATCTCTTCACACAACTGAACCTGCTATGTGAATTAGCCAAATGACACATACTAAAAGGCAATGGTCACAGAAGGATAGTTCTGACCTGAATTTGACCTGAAAATCAACAAAAATCAGTTTTTGACAGGGGTATTGTTTTTGTTTTCTTCATTTTGCATAGTAAGTTAATTATACAGTTTTTATAGTTACAGTTTTCATTTTAGATCTGTCAATAGTTCAGTGTAGGAACCTATAGGATTTTTTTTGTTCTGGATCTTTGACGGCTCAGGAGAGCTAAATGTGAATTATTGCTTCAGTGACTTGTCAATTTCATCAGTTATTTCTCTTAAACTCTCAGAGAATAAATAATTTAAGAGAGAAATGAGATAAGGCACTTGGTTGTGACATTTTGCTATAACTGCCAGGAAAAAAAAAACAGTTTTCATGTCATAGGCAGGTTAAATGCACTTTATTGTGACTATATTTGCCTCATCCACAAACACGAAGGTTGTCTTGAGAGCAAACAAAGGATTGAAATGCAGGTCTGAACATTTCTGAGAATGATTTATAACCCCTTTGAGATGTCACTCTAGGGTGAAATTTAGTACACCGAGTATAGTCCTAAATCTCACTTAAAATTGTATTGGAGAGATGAAGGAGATAAGATTTCTTCTTAGATTTTCTTTTCTTATTCTGGGAATTCCCTCAAGTCATTTAGCTTTTTAAGGTGTTTGTGCATTTACTTGGGTTCAGCACATTAGAAATAAGCATAAATATAATCAAGTATCTGCGGTACAACAAAGTCAATAATTACAGTCAACGACAGAGAACCAGTTTCATTTTGACCACTGTAGTGAATAACAAAAAGCACATGCAGCCTACATGCCATGCTATGCCATGGGTTTTAAAACCAGACATGTGCATTTTTTCTTTGATCATAAGCAGACAACAAAGTGTCATACATAATTCCCACAGTCCTTTGAAAGACAGAAGGATGCACAGATCAAGGTTCATCGAGGCTTTGGTAAATGCAAACATAGGCGACAGGTGTCAAAATCAGTTACTGAGGAACTTGCACACGCTTCACTACAATTTCTATGATTAGAACCTTTTCTGTTCCGTTGTTTCACACCAGCACACTCAAACACACACTCATACACACACCCAATGGCAGCTGCCGCCATCAGTGACTTATGAGCACGTCTGTCCAAAACAAGCTGGCGGATTGGAACTGGATCAGTCTGCATCTTGAAGGGGAACACTCTGTGCAGCGAGATTGCTCCAGACCGTCTGGGCTGCCTGTCGACACCCCCCTTCTTTAATGTCGGATCAAGAGGAGCTCAAAGCCATTACTCTCCCCACTCCGTGCCTAACCGCTTTCACATGTCTCATATCCACCCCTTCACATGTCACTTGTTCCACTGAGAGACACGGGGAGCAGTGGCCTCGCCTCAGATTGCCTCCTCCACGGCCTGGTGACAATGTCTTTGCAAACTATGACAAGCAATAAAGCGGACTGAAACGGAACCAGTCTGGGCCTGCTCTGAAATCCAGCACGAGCAATAATTAAAGAGGATGTTTGCTTTCATTATTAGGGAAATTCTTTAAACCACATTATATTAAGGAAAAAAAATAAAAACAAAGCCAGTCTGTTAGGTCTGTTTTATGTTATCATTTATTTGTTTAAATAAGCTTATCATTTTTCAACTTAAGAGTACTCTTCTCTCCACAACAACACCATTAACAAACCTAACATGTTGAATATACATACAGTTGTGTATAATACTCATATAATGCAGTTAAAAACCAGTGCCTTAATCATGACTGATGCTTTAGAATTACATCTGTTGCAACCCTTCTTTTATGTGTGGGTTGGACTATTTCTTGTAGCTATGGATACTGTCTGCATCATACTTTGAAGTTTGAGGGAAAGGATCTGAGTGGGGACATATGATCAGAGGGCAGAAGAAATATGCTTAATAGTTCTCATAATTACTTCTAAGTTTATGTTGTATAAATTTCATCTATGTGATGATGGATAAATTTAACTGACAGAAAGCTTATAAAAATCACTCTTTCCACAAAGTTTTGCATTCCCTAAATGTTGTGTGTGTATGTGTTTTCCATATCCTACTGTGGCTGGCCGTTAAATCCTCATGAGCTTTGACAATTAATTGGAATACAAATGTCTATGACTCAAAAACCAGATGCCTTTTACCTATTTTTAACAGCCTGCTCTAACTAACATAAATATGTTTGGCAGTCGTCCACTCAGCGGTAGAGGTCTGTGTCTGTCTTCAGACAAGAGGACCGACTGTAACGGAACATCTCCACCTAGTGGCCCTTCAGTGAAAATGTGCCAGCCAGGCTAAAAATCAAGGAGCTGTGAGGGAGAGAATTTTAAAACATCAGTCAGAAAGATTTGTAGCCTATGAAATACAACTAAAAAACACAACTTGCATAAAAATAGATAATATTAAACCACACACACACACAAAACACCTGTTTTGTTTTTGAATAACTTAGAACTTTGATATTTTCATCCCTTTCATCTGTCTACACAATTGCCTTGCCTAATTGCCAACTAAAACAGTCTGATATGCACTGCTTTTCTGTTTGTTTTTATTCATTTGTTTGTACTTATTTAGTTTGAAATGGAATGGCAGATACATGTTGTCTACCCAACCACCACTAATGTCTAGATGCACTAAAAATGGCAGGTGGTCATGACAGAAGGTTTCATAATCAGAGGTATTGCTGCGTTTCCAAAGGCTCAAGATTAAACCGTACTGAAATGTCATTATGATTTTATTATTATAATTTAATATACATCTGTTGAAGTATAAAAAAGATACAATTCTGCACGTCCATACTTCCAAAACAGGAAGTGTGTTGAAGTAGACGTCTGGAACAAATGTAGCTTTTTGCCATTATATAAGATTAGATATTTAGAATATGTGTAGGGTTTATTATTGTTCCTTGTCTGTAGAATACACAAGTTATATCATACATATGGGCATTTTTAATGAACATTTATAGTGTTTTGGAGTTCTGGTGTTAGGGTGGACAAAGCACTTCACAGGAAACGTTAGTGATTACCTTTTCCTGAATATCACAACTAGGACATTCAAAATGTATCTGGTATCCTATCTGAATTATTATTATTTATTTTTTAATTGTCAGGCTGTTGCTAAGTTTGATGCATGTCTGAGGTATTTCCTTTGCTGAATAAGTTCAACCATTTCAATTATCTGGAAAAAAGTCCAGAGTAAAAACAACCTAAGGTCTATTTATGTTAATTGGTGACGTTTTTAACAAGACTGGCCCAATCACTGAATGGGTACAGTGATGCTATCAGGGCAAGGTGCCTGATAGCATCACTGAAAAAAACACTTTTTATGTTTTATGACATATGCTTGGCGAGGCAGATATTGCCTCAGTATTGCCTTTTATGGTCCATTCAGTCAGACAACAATATTCTTTATTCTTACCTAAGGAAATGTCTGTTTGAAAGTCCATTACAGTACTTGCTTGCCTGACTTTTCCCAGAGCATCTTTTAGAGTGTGTTGTGCACCATGTGCCTTTCAGTAAAAATGGTCAACTCTTCTTTCATATTAATAAGCAAATGGAGTTAAGTACTGCTTAGTATTTGAGCACAAAAGACAAACTCACCAGCTGAGGCAGGACCTTCTCAAAATGCTCAACATCCACTTGCTCACTGTCTTCAGCAGTGGCCTGTTTTATGGCTCTTCGAGAAGCCTCTGTGAGAAACAGAGTGAGTCTCACACACATAAACACATGCACAAGTCTCCCAACTACAGCACTGTCACCACTGATAAAAAGCTTGCTAGTATGCCAGTGTACTTTGGTGAGAGCAATGTCATGCTATGAAAACGTAATATTGTCGAAGGGTGGTCTGTCCCAGATCACAGAACTGCTGTGCCTAGTAAGGACGACAGGTGTGCTTTAATATTCTCACAAGTCAAGTCAGCTTTCTACAACATGAACGAGACCTGGGGCCTGTACTACGAAGGGAGCTTAACCTACCCAGATGTAACCCAGGGTTACTTTGTTAAACCAGGGTTGACAAAACCTGGTTATCTTAAGTGGTGTTAATCGGTACTACGACGCTGATTATGAAGTTGATTTGTTGAGCCGGGGTTAAACTAATTGGAGTTTGTGCGCGTTCACATAAAAGGGGCGGGTTGCAGCGCAAGTCACCACTTTCAGTGATGACGCGATCACCTTATTTTACGGATGAGGAATGCACAATTACTATGACAAGTTATGAGGAATTAAAACCTACTCTACGACAAAAATCAAATACGTCGGCAGTGAACAAAGCAAGGCAAGGATGTTGGCAACGTATTGCAGATCAGGTAGCCTAAATGCCTAAAAGTAAAGTTTTATTTCCACATGTTCTTCAAATATGTTACGGAGGATTAATAGCTTGCGGAATGTATGAAATGAGTTGAAATAATTAAATTGCCTATTTTGAGTTCATAAAAATGCCTACAGATGCAACACAATTTAGAAGTGGGCATATAGATTACAGTAATAGGATAATTGAATGTTTAAGTTGACTGATTTAGTGTATGCCTAATCCTGTGAACATTTCAGATGCAACACCATTGCCAAATACACATGGCAGCAGGTGAAAATGAAACACATTATTCAGAATAGTAGGTTTATATAGTCATAACTTGCATTAATATTTTTTAATTATGAAAACATGTAGGCCTAGTATGCTTATCGCCTTCACTTGGCCTCTGTTTTACAGCTAACAAGAAAAAGGTGTCTTTGAACACTACTGTAAGGCAGAGTGTTTTACAGTAGCAGAGGAGTTGGCCATCGCAAATAATAGTGGAAGGCCGATTATGGAAGGGGTTGAGGGAGGCATTCGGTCGGATTCTGGTGCTGTGGAAATGTGTAGCCTTTATGTGCAGGGTACAGTAATATGACATTCAATTCAACAAGTTTGTTAAAATTGTGATTTTAATTTATTAGGCCTACTGTAGGCTAGGCTATGTCCGATTTATTTTAGGCTATTCTTGCTCAGATGTTCAGCATACTGTAGGCTAGGCCTATGTCCGATTTATTTTCGGACATACAGTATTCTTGCTCAGATGTTCAGCATCACCGATTAGATGGAATACATGAATGTCCACGTAAGGGTATTGCTATGATGTGTGACATTAGAGACTTCTGCCTAGATCATCTGACAAAGATAACGAATTCCTTCGGCTGACAATCTATATCTTCAGAGAATATCGACCGGGTATATATATATATATATATGGGTGTTTGACATGACATGGCCTTTTTTTGGTCCAATGTGTCAAAGATAGGTAAATTATAAAAAAAAATATATCAAAAACTATGGTGATATTGTTCAGAAAATGCTGTTTTATATGAACATACAGAGCATTCATGGGATTAATCTTCCATTTTTTCACAATTTTCAGTCAAACCAGAAAAAGCTCATATGGCGTGACTGTGAAATGTGACTGGGACAAATTTTGATTTTGAATAAAAACAAGAAAATGAATTCATTTTCTGTTTATTCAATCATATATTGATAACCCAGATGCCTACTTGTGAGTCTGCTTGACTAAAAGTTCAGGCATAATATTGTGAAGCCACCCTTAACTAAAACACTTTGTCCCAGAAATGGATATCATATGGTGTGACGCCATATTACTTTTTTTTTTTTTTTTTTAAACGGGCAATTGTTTGGAGACCTTTGGGGAGTAGGGGTCCTCCTTCTTTCAGGAGGAAGAACAACACCTCAGAAAGACACTGAAAGTTACAAGGTGAGTTTTCTCTCTTCATGTTTTCAAAAAAATCAAGTATATCCAGCACTCCTGCTTCAGTTCCCTTTTGCACTGTCTTTTGGTGTGACGCATTTTATGCAAAAATGCCCAAATAAAATTACTTTTCAGTCAATATTACCTTATTCAGTCAATATTAACTATATTGTGATATTGCAGTTAGCATGTTTTTAGGATGTTAGCATAAAAGCACATTGCTTAATGTCATGCATGAAACCTCATATGGTGTGACCCCATATCATATAGTGTGACCGGGTTTTCTCGTCACACCATATGATTTATTTGTCACACTGTATGATAGAAACTGGATTTTCCTGCATAAATAATGTTTTTTCATACATATGTTTAACTCATAATTAAGTGTAATATATATTTTGATATATTTAACATGATTTAACATTTATTATTTAAGATGTGCAACTATTGCATGTATTGCGAATCACACACACATAAAACACAGAAATCACCCCCACGCACACTCACTCACTCACTCTACAGCCTTGGATACAAAAGATACATATTTGACATTCTAAATATCAATAGTAGTCTGAGAAAATAAATTCTGGTGTTAAAGAAAACAGTAATATTAATGTAATATTAATATTAATGTAAAGTAATTGCAACAATTTAATCTGATTATAATGCAGGAAAACTTTTTAAATTATCTGAATAAATTGTTGAATTTGTCTTTTACCAGATATAAAGAGAATAAACTCAAAGGGGAACTACAAACATTCAGATTGAAGCCCACCATTGAGAATAGAAAAACTCAGGGAACCCAAGAGCTATACAATATTTGGTGGCATTCTGTTTTGCATAGTTGTGATTTCTAAAAGTGAACCTTTACATGGTATACCTGTCTTAAACTGTCTTTTGTTGCTTGTGAAATACATATAATACACATTTTTGTATTAACAGATTGTTTTGTGGTGTTATTTATCATATGGCGTGACAACATATCATTTGGTGTGACATCAAGAAATTATGAAAATAAAAAGGCTTTTGGGGTCTGTATCATACAAATCTCAATGGAACAGATAGAAAATAGGGTCAGCAAAAGTCACAAGCATTTTCCTTCTTTTATATCAAGGTATGTCAAAATGAATATGACGTTTATTGAAAGATTGAGGACATATGCCTTACTCTGTGTATTGATGAAGAAATATACTGTAAAATGTAATAAATTTGCACAAGGAAATGCTAGATCTTGATGAAGTAATGATAGAAGATTATAATACATTGCTCACATTAAAAACAAAATACCCCATTATAATTTTATAAACAATAACTTTCATGTCACACCATATGACAATTTTAGTCACTACCACAACTAATTAGTGAATAAATATGAATTTCAACACAAAATCTAAAAGACCATACATATTTTTGGGAATGGAAGGGTCAGTACAACAGGACTAAGTGATTTCCATGCCTAATATCTGAATTTTTTTTTCAAAAACTTTTTTTTTGCCTAAAACGTCAACCACCCATAGGCTATATATATATATATATATATATATATATATATATATATATATATAAGCTATAGTCTATGGCGGTCGCTATAATCTATGGCGGTCTCTAAAACCCCTCGTCCTGCGAAGAGAGCCCTTCACCATTTGCGCTCCAATGTCGTATGGATCATCCAGGTACGCCGACATTGTCTCGAATTGTTAGTGGAGGGGTGGTAGGCTACTTATAAAGGGTGTGTGTGGTTAACGGAAACCTCGGGTTAACCAAGAACATAACCTGCTCGGAGCAGGTTTGAGATGCAGCGTAAATTGCCATGGCAGCATACCTAGGTTAAAACATATCCACCTTTCGTAGTACGGGTTAATCGGGAAGTTATGCCACACGTGATCAAGTTACTCTCGAAGTTACCCAGATAAGCCATTAACCCCGCTTCGTAGTACAGGCCCCTGCACTTGATCTAGGTCTTACCTCAAACTGTCAAATAGTGTATATAGACCTACTGTCACATCACAAGAGCATGCAAAAAGGGCTTTTCAATCCACTCACCTTCAACAAAAACTTTTAAGATCTCACACATCAGGATGACAGCATCGCCACTCACTTTAGGACAAGAAAATATTAGTTGTTATTTAGGCTACAGGTGCGTTTTTCTCACAGGTTAAAACATGCCTTACCTTTAGTTTTGCTGTCTTTGAATGATTTAGCCAGAAGTTTGCTTATCGTTTCCTGAAAGAAAGAAAACAGGTAGTTAGTGTGTTAGTTTAAGTAGCCTACTCCGTTAAAGAATACGTCATATTTGAACTCCTTTTGCTAAACTTAGCAGGTAGCCTAATGTGTCATTTCTGGACAATGCGTAGGCTAGCTTCTTTCTTCATGTCAAACACAGCTAAAGAACGTTAGCTATGGCATACTTACTTTTTTAAACTCAATTTCAACTTGATCTGCCATGGTGAACGCAGAAAACGAACTTGCCTAAGCCAGAATTGCGTAGTATGCCTTATCACCCCTAATAACTAATCTTACAACGTTGTTGACTTTCTGCTTTTTATTGTTTGTTTCCACAAACACGAACCCGCCTTTCTACTGAATGGCTGTCTCGGCTCCTTCATCAAAAACAAGACTTATTAGCCAAAGTGTAATGCCACCACCTACTGAGCTGGAGTGTAACAACAAGTACTAGTCCCAGTCAAGATGAGGACGAGGGTTAGCCTAGAAATCTAGACGCGCCCCTAGCGGCTGCCAGGGCTAGTCTAGCAACTCTCCGTTGGCTTGTGAGCTCCAGAAATCTAAACTTAATCAGGACATTGAAATCGTGTATAGAGTCGTTTGGTGGGCTTATTGCATCCTATTGCGTGCAGAGGGAATTTGAAAGACAACTGATTAGCCCCTCGGACTTAGTGCTGCGAACGGTGAGTGCCCAGACCCTATACATTTTAATGTGGGTCTGGCTCGCCAGGCTAGACGAGGGTTTGAATTCATGATGAATGAATGTTATCATGATATTCAGATATCGTTCCATACGCATACAGTCATTGATTAAATCATTTCAAAGCAGATGGAGAAAATTACACGATTTCTTAACTTGGCAGCACTGTGGGTTAAATGTCAAGAGAGATCAATTATTTTCCTGCAAAAACGAATGGCACGTGTCATCATTGAACTTGAGTAGCCTTGCATTGAAGCTGCAGTAAAAGGCATCACCAGAGACGGTTGATAAAGTGAGAACTGTGTACAATTCTATCCCATTGTAGAAGCCTGATCTGCTTTATCTTGTGTTCTAATCTAAAGGATCTGGCATCACCAAATGCTCATAACAGTCTGCAAGAAATACTGAATTAATGTACTTTTTTGGTGTGACCAAGGCTAGAATGTAGGCTAATTCACACCTTCAGGTGTGGGTGCTAACTGGTGCCACTTTTGGGGGCTTTATTATTGGTGCTACTACTGACCCCTGATTTCTGCCACCCCCAAATGTTGGGCCACTTGGTGCTAGAGCAGGGGTGGTGTGAAGGAGAAGGCGGGGTCAACTCGTTGTGTGTGAAGTCGAGAAACATGAATGGCTATGAAAGCACAGCAGTATTTGCTAGCACAGTGGTTTTCAAAGTGGGGGCCGGTGCCCCCTGGGGTGCCGCGCAGGCACGGCGCTACAGCGCACTTTTCAAAAGGCCCACCCAAAACTTTTCTTAAAAAAATAATAAATAAATAATAATAATAATAATAATAATATATTTTAATTTTGTCAAGAATTATTAAAAAGCGGCAAATAATCTCATAATATGTGCTAAAATAATCTAAATGTTTAGTTTTCAAAACTATTTTAAAAAGCTGGTGATGTTTCTGTGCAAGTTCAGCAGTGCCAGATAGGCTACGTGAGGTTCTGGGTCGGATCTAGCTTGTCGGCCTATGCTAGGCTAGCTCAGCTCCAAGTGATCTGAAAGTGTGAAAATAATTTCCAGTAAAGGACAGTGCTGCAACAGTCGTTGTTTAGGTACCTTAAACGTGCACAAACGGTCTCGTTTATCGCTGCAACCAGGAGATGAAGGAGAGCTGAGATCCATAACACATAGCACATCTCTATGGCTTAATAATGGCTTCTGAAATGCTTTTTTTTTTGCAATGCAGCAAACGTTGTTAATATTGTGATCGTTGATCCGATTTGCATTAAAGGGCCTAATGGGTGTGATTGATCTTTAGGTCCTTATTGATATTATAAGATTAACGTACCTGCAGTAAAAACCAAGCATGTCCGATAAACATCCTCAGATTTATTTCGGCTTCAAGAAGAAATGGGAATTACATTTCATGTGAACATCGTCCTATCCTTATTAGACGTTCTCTGCGGTAAACTACAGGTCCTTGTAAGAAGCGTCTATTGTTTTTCCAACCTACTTTTAACTTCCAACAAAATTACGTCTCACTGCAACGATGCGCCATCTAGTGGACAAACGGCTACTTATCGCCAATACTGGAAATGCAGCCATGATGATGAATATTTATTTTGGCTTTCTTTTAATCCTACTGAATTTGTAATTATGTATCGGCCGTTCTAATACCGATAGTATGTGGGTGCCTGTGTGTGTGTGCATGTGTATATGTGTGCACCGCCATCTACAGGCCAATGAGTGTACAGTCACTAAATGTACACATAACCTAATTTTTTTTAGACCCCCCCATGGATGAAATTCTACGAAACTTGGCATATCCCCAGAGAATGCCAGGTCAATCATACACATAAAATTTGGTGCAGTTCTGAACATCTTAACTGAAGATAGGGGCGATTAAAGCAGAATAATATTGCATTTTAATTTTTTACCGGGGGGGTGCAAATCACAAATGAGTGATTATGGGCCAGGTTGATGTGGGCCCTTGAGACCAACATACCATAAAAGATTCTTCATCCTCAGTGCCACGGTTCAGGTAGTTATTTAGGAAAAACTGCTTTTTTTGCGTTTCAGGGGGCACAGCACGGGGAGTGGCCCCCGGGGACGAAACAATTTTTTTCCGTAAAAGTCTAGTGGGGCTACATACCCACCAAATGTCATGTGCCCCGGTGGTTCAGTGTCCCGGGTATCGTTGACCAAAAATTCAGGAAGTAGATGACGGGGGGGAAAAAAAAAAAAAAAAAAAAAAAACTTTGACAATCCCTATATGACCGCTTCGCTGGCGGCAGTCATAATAAATGGGAAAATTGTTAAGAATTGTATTGGCTTTTTTGTTTTTTAGCATTTAGCATTCAAGTATTTGAACAAGGTAAGACTGGTGAAATGTATGCACCTTACTGCTGTGGTGTAGTCAGTGTTTCCCATATTGACTTATTTGTGGCGGCCCACCACAATATCAACATTGACCACCACACAATGATTTTCCTGGTTGTACTAAATTGTGCTTAAATCTGGTTAGAATCATAACCACACTGCACTAATTTGTTAAAAACTGTTGCATTCAAATTAATTCTGCAAACCTACCACAAATAGAATTCAATTCTGTGGAAAACACTGGGTGTAGTCTAGTTAGCTGTAGTGAGTATACTGTGATCAACCCCAAATATTAATACCTATCCCTGTCTGTTTTAAGTGGGTATACTGAGATGGTGATGCTTTTTAAGTGGGTGTACTAAGAGACTTTCTAATGAGGAGACACAGCACTCAAAAAATCCTCCATAGAAATGCATGGGGCTAGTTTGTAACGCCAATATGGCCGTTGTCTACACATATCCCACCCCTTCCTCGGCAAAACGTCGACATGTGAATACATTGAGCCAATCATGTGGTGTGATGTGAATACATTGAGCCAATCATATGTTGTGAACTCGCCGCTGGAGCAAGGTTGGTGTCGTGACGTGCATTTCTGCCAAATAGGATGCCCGATGAGTGCCCAAAAAGCGTTGCAATATGGCCGCCAAGTGGAGGGACTTGCCTAAAAGGGCTTTGATCAAGATCACTGATACCCAGACTGGGCTGCTCTGGGGGAACCTCGAAACTGTCCATGAAAAACTAGAAACAGTGTGTCATCTAACTAAACAGTAATCTTACACACAAATATTTAAAGTAATACAATTTATTCATTGTCCAGTTCTGAACAACTCGGCTTATCGCTTAAAACATAAAATGAATGATGAATGAGTGAAATTATACAAAGTTAATCACTCCAGTTAAAGCAGTTGCTTTAGGCTTCAGGGCCTGAGGTGCATGCATGGATCCTGCATGGCTCTTCCCGCCAGTGCAGTTGACACTTGCACAATTCCTGCGAGGTGTTTCAGCACTCTGCCCAGACACCTTGCCAGACATACTGACTTACAATTTTGTGTTCTCCAGCAGTATCAGTTCCTTGTGAAAGGGTGTTTTTTTTTGCTGTAGGCTACTACACTCCCAGTCCCATAAGCGCTGTACTCAACACAATGTCACAGTTGTGTGTGCGTGAGTAAAGACACACATAGAAAGATAAACAGTCTACTTTATACACATGCACTGGGTTGTCTGATCAGGTTATGAGGCGGAAGTATCGATCTGTCTGCTATATATTTATTTGCACTGTAGGTGTCACTAGTGAGCAATAGTGTCACAATGATCCTTTTGGTGGTTTTCAAGACATCCAATCCACAAGGATGATATAGGCTACTTTTGTGGCCCTGTTTTATTGGCTTGTTTATGAAGATGGAAGTGAACACCAATGGGATACCATTTTTAAAGATGACAGCAGTCAATTTCATACTTTCTGGCCTAAAAGTTTAGCATTCGGGCATTGACTTGAACAAGGGCGATACTCACTCTCTTTAGGGTCTCATTTAATACCTCTATGTTATTTCCCCACTCAACCATGAAAACACATCTTACTGTGCTCTGTGGTAGAACATGGACACTTGGAGTACATTGTGTACAGTTGTCATCTCTGCAGGTGTGATGTGGCAAACTATTCGTATTCATTGCGAACCATACGTTTGCTGTAAGACTGGCAGCTTGTCTGTGGAGTGGCATTCCTGATCTCCTTGTCTGTCAAGGCAAGGAAATGCCAGTGTTTGTCTGGGACATTGTCTGTCTCTGTTTTTATTTCACGAGTTTAAACTTGCTGAAATCTTTAAGCCAATAGAAAAAAATATGTTGTACCTGTGTCTTATAAAGGAGCTCAAGGGGGGACAGAGTGGAAATGTGGCACAGGTTTTGAGGGTGCCCAGCTTGTTATATATGTTTTTGCTCTTCAGTCATGTCTGTCAGCTTCAGAATGCGTGGAAATGTTTCACATATGGTTGCTGTTGTCTGGAATCTATCGATTACAACAATGTGTCTCATCAGCCATGTGTTTCCAGGCATGCATTACAAATAACCATTATTTCGTTGTGTAGTGTCTTGATGGTTACAGCCTCTTTCCTAAAGAATCAGGTTTCAGTTCTTGCGGATTTTTGACCGCAGATGAGAAGGACAGCTGCATCAAAGGTCTTCAAATATGTCCTCGGAATCAGAACATTTGGCTTGGCTTCACTTGTCAGATTGCATGTTGCAAGGGTATATCCTAGCGCTGTAATGATGGGGGGCGGGTAACACTGTTGCCCATATCCACACTCATTCCCCGTTCCTTTGCTTTCACATGTCTGTTGTGCATTTATTGCTGTTGACAGAATGCTTCTGTCTTTTTTAGTTTCCCTCCAGGAGTTTGAACACTGAAAGGTGTCCTTACTCCATGAGAGACAACAGCGTCCTTTACTAGCTCTAATGCTGCTGTGTTCTTAATCTGACATCTCACCGTCAGTCTTTTGGTGAAAGTCTTTGAATTGTATGAACTTTCTATAGATATCTCCCAAACACAATAGTCTTTGTCTTTATGTATATAACAAGTCTTACTGATCCTAGCACTCACCAGCCGTTTTAAACTGACAAGTAACTGTTAAAAACAGCACTCACCGACGCACTTATTCTTACTGTACTCTAATGTTTTTTTAAACTCTAAAATTGTGAGAATTGTTCTAATACTTACTGTTTACCATGTTGTTAGTCGCTTTGGTTAAAAAAGTGTCAGCCAAATGTAATGTAATGTAATGTAATGTAATGTAATATTATCTTACCAATAGTTTGTTCTGTTATGAGATATGTCTACCGTTAAGTTGCATATCACTGAGTAATAGATTGCTGCAGTGCAGTGCCACATATTTGCCACAGAGCTCAATGAACTAGTTTTTTGCCTCACGACTGAAACAATGGGTTCTTATCAAAGCTCTACAGAGCTCTACCCTCCAGAGTTATTGGCACCTCTGCTAAAGTTGACTAAAAACCGGTATAAAAAACAATCTGTTGGTGATTTATTGTAATCTCACAATGAAAAAAAAATAGGAAAAATCCAACCTTGAAGGGAAGCAAATTTATTTTGAGAAAAAGGAAAATCTCATAAAGAAATAAATATTTTTAACTAAAACACGTTGCTCACAATTATTGGCATCATTTTTGTCATTGAGGATGTCTCATTTATCTAATTGCAACCAGAGGAAACAAGACCGAGGAGAGAGGAGGAAGGTGGAAGGCCCGATACGTGAGGAAACACAAGAGCATCCTACGCGGAAGCGTTTTCAGTTGGAATTGCTTGATCATTGGTCCAAGCTGCCAAGGTAAAAAGTTCCCTTCCACGTCTGTCAACTTTCAGTTGCAAACAAGTTCGTAGGGATTTATTTGCGACAATAAACTAGTAGATAGATCAGGAAAAGACCTTTATATGCTGAAATTATCTAGCCCGGGTGCCAGCCGAACTTAGTCACGCCCACAACATTTGAGGTCGGGAAGTTTGGTCTGGCATTGCTCCGTTGTGGAGCAACTATGCTCGCCCAGAGCTGGGCGGACCAATCAAATCGGGCTTTACGATGATGGACAGGTGAGCAACAGCGACTCGTCTATCAAGTCATCTGAGCACGCTTTGGTTGATTATGCTTGCAGCAAAAACGCTGTGGCTAGAAGGCTTCTAGCCTAGGCTTCTAAGACCCCAGTCAGTTTTTCCCTAATAGCCTACCCTACTATCGTAACACCCCCAATTATCACCACTTTTGTTCAGAAATTCTAAAACAAAAATGTTTTTTAACACTTCAAAATAACATTTGCTAAATGAACCTTACATTTTTTCGATTAGCCATAGGTGTGTAGATTGAACAAAATCTGGTTTGGTTCTTAACGAGAGCATTTACTGCCTGAAATATCGATTTTGTTTATCACACTCGGAGTTATAGTGCTGGCCTGATGGGTCGCCTACTTACGCCGTTTCAACGGCACATGAACGGTTAGACAGAGAATTCTCGTCATGAAATAAAAATTCCACTGGAGCTCCAAGCGGATGTGTACACACAGCCTTATAACACTGTTTACAGCTCTTTGAGTCACGGTAAAATGTCATTTTTGGTACATAACTAATTTAGATATACCTATGGTGTGGGTGCTTGGGTTTCTTTAGGAATCCACAGTCTTGGTTTGTATAGAAATGGATATTAAGTGACACATACACGCAAGACGGCGGAAATACGGGACCAACGGTAATAGGGGGAGTTCCGATACGTATCTCTTAGGTTTCGCAATTGAGTGCAGAGGCACCCCCCTGTATCGGTTGAAGCACGCCCCATAATTACGTCCCAATGGAGCTGTATCAGACTCATATTCTGACTAGAATTTGAGTATGACAATGTCAGGCTAGAAATTATCATGAACTACTATTGTAAACTTGAAGAAAAAAGTTCATGCCTGTTTTGTTCACGCATTGTATAATAAGTATTCATTCATGTCTCAAGAACGATCAAACATTAGGCTACCTTATTATCAGGGTCATTAACCTTTAAACACTGTTTGTTGCTACCCCCCTTAATTTACTGTTCGCGGTCAAATTTGACCGAACAGTTTTAACTGCTCTTAAATACCAATACCATGACAAAAAGTATTATTTAATAGAACATTATTGTAAACAGACCCTTATTAGAACATTAACATCTACATCACGTGTGTTTGTGTGTGTGTGTGTGTGTGTGTGTTTCTGCGCGTGAATGTGTGCGGACACTGGTGGTTCACATGCACAGTGGCAACATGACAACATGAACGGACAACATGAACTGTGTGTGTGTGTGAGAGAGAGAGAGAGAGAGAGTGGGTGTACATGTGTGTGTGTGTGTGTGTCTGTCTGTTTGTGTGTGTGGGTGTGAGTGTTTCCGTCTGTGAAAATGCATGTGTGTGCAAACATTGGTGGTTTTCCTGCACATGTGGCAACATGACAACATGAACTGTGGGTGTGTGTGTATGTGTCTGTTTGTGTGTGTGGGGTGTGTGTGTTTCTGTGTGTGCGTGCATGCCTGTGTGCGAACATTGGTGGTTCACATACACAGGTGGCAACATGACAACATGAACAGTGTGTGTGTGTGTGTTATGTGTGTGTGTGAGTGGGTCTACATGTGTGTGTGTGTCTGTTTATGTGTGTGGGGGTGGGTGTGTTTCTGTTCACCCCTATTCACGTATCTGTGTGAATGCCTATGTGTGCGGACATTGGTGGTTCACACGTATAAGTGGCAACATGACAACATGAACTGACAACATGTACTGAGTGTGTGTGTGTGTGTGTGTCTGTGAGTGGGTGTACATGTGTGTGTACTGTATGCGTGTCTGTTTGTGTGTGTGTGTGGGTGTATGTGCTTCTGTGTGTGCATGCATGCATGTGTGTGGGAACATTGGTGGTAAGTTGTAGGAGTGTGTGTAAGGAGATATCTTTTATCTCCTGGATGAAATTTATACTCTTTCCCATTCATTTCCTATGGCGGTCATTTTTGACCGTAAACAAAAAAAGTGTTTCTACGTTGAATAAATCACTCAAAATTTAAAGAAAGTAGTCAAAATAAATTCTATGTGTTCAAAAGCCTTTTGTGAAGGATATCATAAGATCTTGAGGCAATCTGATGAAAAATGCCATATTTATGGTACAGGAATGAGTAAATCGGTCATTTTTGACCGGAACAGTGTTAGAAGGTTAAGTGGGAAGAATCCATGTTCATATGCCATTTTTAGGCTTTTTTTTTAGGCTTTTTTAAAGTTCATATTCTCTGCAATTTGCGTCTGTTTATTCTAGCCTAAGAGGTGATGCGCTGCATCATCAGTAATTGCTGTCTCTTAAAAGTGATGCGTGAGTGAGCAGGACATCTCATCTCTCATATATGTCTCTTTCTTTCATTCTTCCATACTCCTATCGTTCCTTCCTCATTTCCTTCACAAAATTAATTAAAAGGAGGGGTAAGAAAAGAGGAAGGGAGGATAGACAAAAAGACAAATGATAAGAACCCAATGAGTTGACCTTAAAGGCCCGCTCTGTAGCTCTAGTCATTTCTTTTTGTTGCATTTTCGCATTTGTCTCTATGGAGCTCCCCCTACAGCTTCATGCATGGACGCCAAGTTTCGTGAAATTCTGCCCATCCATCGGGGGTACTGTTAATAGACACATTTCTGTATACAGTTGTGGTAGGGCTGACTCAAGGTGCCGCCACACAGATCCAGGTGCTCACGCCCTTTCGTAGCGTGTGTTGGCTTGCAGTGACATAATTTTCGTGGTACCTTGTGTTTCTAGCTTGGCTTTAAGAGTTTGGCTTTGCCGTACTATTATTTGCTGTGAGTATTGACTGACCATAGTAGTCTGTTGTAATTGTTACCTGTAACTGATTCTTATGGCAAGCAGCGCTGGTGGTTGCGTGGTGGATGCTTATTTATTAGAGGGGATGCATCCCCTCTATTGAAATCCGGAGACTTCTTCTTATTATTATTTTTCTTTTTACCTTTTTGTGCACGCTATTCAGCCCAAACCGCTTAACGTACAAATTTGGTTCAAACACCGTTCCGTAGATCTTCCAAGGCTTTACCGTCCTTTTTGAGAAGTTTATACTTTTTGAGATATTTGTAATTAAAAGTGTATTTTTCCCCCATAGACTTGAATGGGGGCTGTGATGTCATAATAGAGCCAGCTGCGCTCGTTAAGTAGTTTTCAGAGCAGTTCCCAGGCTAATTAGAACACTGGCACAGGTGTCACCTGTGAGAAATCCAACTGTCTCAGGTTCTAAGCATACAATCTAGCTCTACCTGAACTACACATACTGTTAAAGCGTTTCCTGTGTGTCAAAATAAAAGTCCCAGCCATATCTCATGCATTCAGCATTATATCTCCAGAAAGGCTTGACGTACATGCTTCAAATTTGGTACGAGTGTTTTTATGGACTCAAAGGTGAAGTGAGTTGATGTTGGAGGTTGAAGGTCAAGGTCAAAAACACCTTGAATGTGATATCTCAAGAATGCCATGTCACACAAGATTCAAATTTGGTTACTCCAAAAGCACCTTTGCAGGTATCACAATTACCCTACCAACCAGCTAGCAGCAAGCTCAACAGCCCCACCAACACCCTAACCAGCAGATTGCATCCCCTCGTGTAATCCCTTGGAATTGCATTTCTAGTTTTGTTTGTCTTACCATTGATCCCACTGTACTGGCCTCTGTACTGTTGTGGGCCTTGGAAATTTATATACATATAACTTATTCAACTATACGAAAATACCAAAGAGAAAGAATAAAAAGAAAATAAAAAAACTACTATATTTCTGTAACCTTTGCCTCTTACTACATTCATTTAATTGAATAACCTAGGTTCCCATTTCAACTTTTACACAGTTTTGAAATTTGCTATACTTACACTTGGTCACATTTGCTCACATGTCCAAGTTTTATTTGGCTTGTTCAAACAAATGGCTGCCAACGGCCATTTAGCTAAAACAATTTTGTGCCAATATCTTGTGATGTGATCTTTATATAATTTCATGAAATTACATCTATAGAGGGCACTGCAATTGACATATTTCATTACCTCAAGACCGGGGCTTTGAACCAGAATTTTTTCTCAATCGGTTCGTTCCAAACAGAAAGAGTATTTTAACTTTTCCGGTTTTCGGTTCTACCCTAAAATTGACGTTCCTGAACCGGTTAGAACAAAAAAAAGTTCCTGAACCGGTTAATAACAGTCCATGTCAGCTGCCGGACATACAAATAAACAGGCTGCTCATTAGAACTTTAAAATGATATTGTTAGTCTACATAATGTTCCTTAAATCTCTATCCTGTCATCAAACATTAAAGCACTATAGGCTGCATTATGTAGTCATATTGCACAGAAATCTTGTCAAAGAACGAAAAAAATAATGGTATTAACCGGTTACCATTATTTTAAATAAACGATTCTGTTCCGGAACATAAAAAAATATAAAGTTTCTGGTTTTGTTTCTGTTCCTAGCAAAACATCGAAAGTTTCTGGTTTTCGTTTTTCGTTCCGTGAACCGGTTCAAAGCCTTGCTCAAGACATACATGTGCAAATATCATGTGATGTAAAGGTTCAAATTTTGCACTATACATGCTGAATCACTGCAACAATCGTTGCATGCATGGCAAATGTTGTGCATTGTGTCCACAGGGGGTGCTGCAACTGACACATTTTAATTCTGCTTGAACCATGATCACCACTTCTGGATATGGGCATGTGTATCTGCATTAATCAATTTGGGAGCAGCATCTAGTATGTGGACTTTTTACATTTACACACACACACACACACACACACACATACAATACTCACACACACACACAGGAACATAAGTGGGACTTAATGGCCTTTGAGATGCAGTCAATGAAGTCTGTTGATCATTCCAACAAATGAAAGTGAATGCTCTACCGAAGCAGAGAATGATCTCACAGGTGCTTGATTGGGGATACGATTCCAAAGACACTAAACCCCCGACCACACGCATACGATGGAAACGGTATTTTGCTAAAGAGACCCATACAATGTGTGCACTCTCTCTCTCTCACACACAGACACACACACACACACACACACACACACACACACACACTCCACTCCCTCTCGCACTCACACACTCAAATCCAGTTTGTTGCACCCACACTCATTAGTTTGCTTTTTGCTTTTAAACTGTTCTTGACATTTCTGATGTGTAGTATTCTCTATATCAATGTTTCTCAAACTTTTTCAGACCAAGGACTACTTAACCAGTAAAAAAAACCTCACGGACCACCTAGCTAATAGACACAATAGGCCTATTCACTGAACCACCTTGCTTATCTTTGCACCTTGCTCATTATGTCAGAGGATTCATATGATTAAATTGGCATAGCTTACATAGGCAGTGTTGCAGAACTGTTTGGATTTACATACAAGTTGGTTCAATATTGCCAAACAACTCATCTATATTATTTTTTACCACGTCTGCTCGCGGACCACTTGGGATAGCTTGCGGACCACCAGTGGTCCCCGGACCACACTTTGAGAAACACTGCTCTATATGTAGCCTAATTGGAATTGTAATAGGCTACATTTTTTGGATGAAAAAAGATGATAGATGAAAGATTTGCAAAGTGATGTAATGCTCCCTTGAAAAAGGTACTTTGCATATTTTCATTTTCAGTATATGTCAAATGCAAAATACAGTATTTAATTTTGATGCATGGCAATGGCTATTGCATACTTTAGTCTTGTTTATATTGATACATTTAAAATGAGGGTATTTTGTATTTTATTTTAAAATACATTTTGTTGTATTTTTGCACATCCCTGCCCACTCACACGGACACCCTGGCACACTAAAAATCTTGACATACTGCAAAACACTATGCGATATCATAATAGCAGAATTGTGTAATGCAAATAGAGATGTAGATTTAGGTGTCACCAAAGAATACTTTGTCCGTTTCTGCAGACTTGTCTTAGTGAGATCGAAGTTTGCAGTCTTGTTGAGACTATGTCGATGTGTGTGCCATTAGAACACATATGTATGTACAAAATGGATTAATTCATGAAATGTACATGAACATAAGCAAAAATCTGAGTTTCAGCAATCACGCAGCAACCCAAGGACAGAGCATACATAGAGTTGCGGTTTACAGCTGCTGGGGAATGGAGAAAAGTTGAGTTTGATTTATTTTCTTTATATAGTACATACAAAGCACAGTGTGGCGGTCATATTATGTACCACTATGTGGTACATTTAGTTTAATGATATATAGGTTACTCTCACTACAGAGTAAAGATTGACTTTAAGACGTGAAACATCAGCGACACCAAACTGTGCAGTACCCTTTTAATCCTGTAGAGGTCTTCATGGGCGCTCTAATGGCAGATTGGCCCCTGTGGTTTATACTCTGATACATTTTTTCCTATTAGTCCGACTATCATTGTAATGCTCATAGATGTAAGATTAGTAAGTAACATGAGGGAAGCTCTATAGGGTGATGTATCTGAGTCGAATGTTTACATAGGGAGGATAACTTTGCCCTGGACACATGAATTGTATTTATTTCCTTACCCACGTCACTCAAGATAAATTAGCGGATTGTTTCGTATTGCACGCGGATAAATGCATTCTGTCCCTTAAGATTTCCCTCCTGTGTCTAAATCCTCAAACACATGCCTGCGTACTGCAGATGATGTTACTGGTTGGACCCATGTCAAGATCAGTTGGTTAAATATTAGAAAACCAGTAGGTTCATGTGAAACAATCACTGAGACCTCTTTCCCCAAAAAGCCCAAAAGATATGTAAATGTGGCTAGGTAGCTGATACAATAATTTAATAAGAATTAAATTGGGTGCTCAGACAACTACATTCTGAACCCCAGACATGTTAGTTGAACATTTGTAGTACATCCACAAGAGTCCTAACCAATTAGTTTGATAATGGTCCTATTTTGCATGTCATATTTTGCATGTACAATCAAAACAACTTGTAGCAAAGTTTTTTAGTTAAGTGTCAACCAATGATTACGTGGTACCTTGTAATTATGTGGTTTTGCTCTGCAGTATGTGTGTCTTTGTAGCACACAGATTTTCATTTTTAGAGGTCCTTTTGTGCTTTCTTGTCAAGGCATTAAGTTGTTTGTAGTGTTGCTTTATGAATGTTGAAAAATGTGGGGCTTTTCTCTGACTCATATGGAAGACATTAAAGGAGAGTGTGAAGGATTATTTTTGACTCCTCTTGGCTCGGTATGTGTGTGTGTGTGTGTGTGTGTGTGTGTGTGTATGCGTGTGTCTCTCTGTGAGTGTTAATAAAATTGCCAGCTGCCAGTGATGGCCTCTGATACTCCTTGCAGATTTAGTGGGGAGTAAACATTTTGGGGAATAAGTTATTAAAGTATAAAGTACCACACACACGCGCACATGTGCACACACACACACACACACACACACACACACACACTTGCTTGAAATGTGCCGTGGGTGATATTTGGAGCTGCGTGTGTGAATGGGCCGATTGAAGAGCCTGGAACCCCATGGACCTCTCCGGAAACCAGCCTCCAGATGTGGATGGAGGAAAGGGAGGGGAGGGGCGTGTGGGGAGGCTGATGGTAGGCAGCTGGGTGCTGGGAAGAGCCTGAGACTCTCACTCTTGCCTCACCTGCATGGACACACTTTTCTTATCATTTCATGTACAGTCTGTGTGCAATTTTTTATTATTGTTGTATTAAATGTACACCTTGCTGCGTTAGTGCTGTATAAAGTTGCTAAACATTTATTGTAATGTTATAGTTACTATAAAGTTATATTAGAACATGCACTGGTATAAAAAGTAGAAGTGAGTCACATGAAATAGAGTCCACAGATGTTTGGACAATGGCCGTCAATGTAGAGTGTGCATGTAGTTATTTGTAGACATTCAGGGTGCCTTAGACCTCACATGGTGAATACTTAAACATCCTGTCTGGAAAGATGGTGAGGGCTTGCATCACTGTTCTGCGGAATAGTAACAGCCACTTAAGACTTTATTAGTCTGTGGAGGTGTGGCTCCTGCACACTTATTCTAAAGATATTCTAGAGTTCCATAGGTTCGGAGGCTAGATTCTGCATTATATATGCATTATATCTGTATAGTGTAGGTAATGCCTAACAAGCCACAATGCCATTGCACCCTGCCATTGCACAGTTTCACTGCGTGGCTGCTTTATACCCATCTAAGCCACTGCATGTTGTGTGAGGTTAACTTCAAACTTAGGTCATAGGTTGTTAAAACATACAAGCATGCTTCAATCCCTATCAAGAAATAATAAGGCACTCGTGAGAAGAGACACCTTTTTCTTGTGCCCTTCACCTTAGCATTGTGGAATCACATTGTGATATTTCTTTGAACTATATTGTCCTATGTCATTTTTATTATTGCATACCAGCTATGAGATTGTTGGTGATGAGCAGTAGTGGTGACCATGGTCCCTACCTGAGGTAGGCTACAACTACAAGCACTGATTCTGACTGGGTTATAAGGCTGAAAACTTAATACAGAGCTTTCAGGATAATGTTGAACAGTCCCGAAAGCGCCTATGCTGGTCATCTAGTCCAGATGTATTTAATGACACAGTGAAAGTGTTTCACAGTGAGCACATTGAGTGTTCCTCGGCTGGGCTACAGGTGCAGGGCCTCTCTGGAGACCTATGAGTCTTTGATGTGGCTAACCTGACTTGGCAGAAATGAAGAGGCCGGCAGGAGCAGTGAAGTATGTGTGTACTTGTGTGCATGTTTATTTAGGGGGGAGCAGGACCACAGACCTCTGTGCTGCTTTCCACATGAGAGGACTTTTGAGCAGTTCTCAGCCCACACATACACACATTTTACCTTTGTGTGTGAGAGAGAGAGAGTGTGTGTGTGTGTGCAGGCGCTAACCATGCAGAAATACATGACAGGAATGAAGAGTTCTCAGAAACTAAAGATTAACCTTACTATGGATGGCTCCGTGTGAGCAAACCAGGCATTAGGTCTGATTAAATGAACAAGAGAATCTGTGTGTGTTTATGTAAGTATGCACCAGAGCCTCTTTGTGTTGTGGTAGAGTGTGTTTATATGGCAGAGTGGGGCTGAGTTTGTAAAAGCACTAGGCTATGTGTCACTGTATGGCGTATTGTAGCTATTAATGGAGTGAAGAAAGGCTTCTTTGTCATGAAGACAGTCTAAACCAACTCACATGGCCCATCGAGATCCAAACAGCCCAACACATTCCCTCTGTCTCTCTCTGTCTCTCGAGCTCATGTGCACACACACACACCCACACACACATACACACACACACAAACACACCCACATACAAAAACACACACAGGTACACGCCAGTATTTCAGAACTTCTAAAAACACGAAGACAAGGCTCATCTGGAAAAAGACGCAAGTCCTTCGCATACTCGTGCATGCATGTCTCGTGTGTCTTCGTGTCTTGCGGTCTCCCCATCTCAGCAAATGGAAACAGGCAATGTTGACCACATACTGAACATACTCTGACCACACGCTGGTCTGCCCTCCATGGTTGTGGTCAGTCACTACCGCCCATTCATCCTGACCTGAACAAAGAGCGCTTTCTTAGACTCTTTCCTCCTCTCTATCTCTCTCTTTCTCTCTCTCCCTCTTCTCTCTCTCTCTCGGCCTCTCAGTACACACACACACTGTCTTTCTCTCTCTCTATCATTTCTCCTGTGACATGCTCTCCCTCGCTCTCCAGTTTGGGTCTCCCTGGTCTTCTCCTCATCGAGAGGCTGGCTTCTGAGCCTCCATTGTCTCCAAGCGTTTCATGTTGTCTCTGCTCACATTAGCTCTGTTGCCGGCACACAAACAGAGCTTTAGAGAGATAGCCAGATCTCTGGTCCTGGGAAACCCAACCACATGTTTATACATTCCTTCAGTGAAAGAGACTATTTGTGGTTTGTTTCCGTTGTAGCCCCCTTCCCTCCCTCTCTCATTCTTCTTTCTTCCCCTCTCTCTCTCTCTCTCTCTCTTGCTTTCTCCCTCTGTTTGATGGTGGAAGATAATATTGAGTTTATGTCTGGCAAACACTGGAAAACAAACACAACTCTCTTCATGGTATGTTACCGTGAAGAGCATGGTGTTGTGAGTATTGTTCTGTGCCACATGGCATGGCTTTCTTCCCTGCACACACGCACAGACAGTCACACGCAAAACAAAACAAAATAAAACAGTTCTGCCAAAACACATGGATGCCATGGATGCAGTTTATGAGGATGAACTAGAGAACAATGATTATGTCAGTACTATTTCTGTCTCACACGTACCCTATTACAACAATAGATTGCATTCATGTTTACACACATGCGAAGGTACACACACTCTTAAAACGAATGTGTCGTCCCTATCTGGACACAGAGATGTGTTAAAAACAACGCAAGTTCCAGGTCCATCTTGACACTTAAGTGATTATGGGGGCAGTCCAGTCAATTAGTAAAATAAACCTACTTAAGATGCTTATTAAGAACATTAAGAGCTTTAAAGTAGGCTACAATGATTCTGATTCAACTAGTGTGTGCTGCAAATGTAGAAATTGTAGAAAGAGAGATGCACGATTGAACAGATAGCGGATAGGAGAGCGGTAGAGAACGGATGAGAGGATGGGAGGACTGCAGGAGCAGAGAGGGAGGGAGAGAGAAGTCTGGGAGGCCAGAGAGGAGAGTCAGGCTGAGAGGAGGCACAGAGAGAGCTCACAGAAGGAGGTGAATATCGGGGTGCAAGAGAACTCACAGGGGGAGGTGGACATTGGGGTGCGAGAGAAGCAGGGATCGGGGAAGGGGAGGCGAACATCGGGGAGCAGCGAGGAGAACAGAGGGTGCAGACTGAGGGAGGGTGAGCGGAAGGCAAAGAGAGAGAGAAAAGAGAGAGAGAGAGAGAGAAAGAGAGAGAGAGAGAGAGGCTGGGAGAGAAGGGCAACGGAGGGATACGGGGAGGGGGTCAGTGGGCAGAAAGCAAGAAAGAGGCTCTTTCAGGACCCACTCCGTCCTTCTGCAGACCCACACAATGTGCCCTTTGAGACCAGAGAAGAATAACATTGAGATTTCAAGTTTTCTCATCCACTGAACGCTGGGTGCCTCTGCTGGATGGACCCTCTCCCTCCCTCCCTCTCTCTCTCCCTCCCTCTCTCCCTCTCTCTCAGCAGCTGTTAGGGTCTGCTCAGGGCCATGTTCTCAGACAACTGTAGGCTGGGAGCAGGGGTGCGTTCGCTCCATGCGGGAGCACTCAGTCTGGAGCGCACAAAGAGCCTGATTCATCCCTGTCTCCCTCAGTCTAAACCACTGAAGAGGCTGACCGGAGCATGTGCTGTCGTCCTGTTTCCTCTTCTGTGTCTTTCTTCTACTCTTTCTCTCTCTCTTTCTCACTCATCGCCACCTCTGTTTGTCATTTATATGCTTTTCTCATATGAATTCATACTTGTCATTTTTTATTTTTTTAACACACCAGTGTTCATCATTGGCCCTCACACATAATTATTTTACTACAGACATCTTATGCATGAGACAGACAGTGTTTGTGCGTATAGGTGGCGGCTGTGTGTGTGTGTGTGTGTTCATGCGTGTGTGTGTGTGTGTGTGTGTATCCATGTGTGTATTTGCCTCCAGGTCCTGAGAGCAGGACCAGCATTCCAGGACAGATTCCCATCCCCGCTGTTCACACACACTGCAGACGGGCATGCCGAACATGACCGCTGTGGAACAGAGATGCTTTTGTGCAGGGGGGCTGAACACGGCCGTGGGACGCTGGGAAGCAGCAGGGGCCTGAGAAACATCCTGAACGTGCTCCTGAATAAACGCCAGGTTACCACCAGCTCTACGCTGTCACCCATAATAGACCCGCGGGCACCTCTGACAGGTCTCAAACCTAAGACCTAAAGGGCTTGTCAGTGGATGAATAGGGCGTCGCCACTTCAGCAGTCAGCCTAATTGTAGTAGTTACTCCCAAGACATCAAAGAGCACGATTACACTAATGACACTCTGGGTGACGTTCTAGGTGATTTTAGGGGCACCACTGATGTCAAAAGGCCAATTAAGCAAAACAGGGAAAGTGCGATATTAATGGCCAAAAGGTACCCGGTGAATCAACAGGCTAAGAATCCTGACCTCAGCAGGTTAAAATGGTGGACCCCATTATAGGTATTTAGGCAAGGCCAAAGCTGTCGATTCCACCCTGCAGGTTCTGTTCTTTCAGTCAGCTGGCTGAGTGGTGACAGAATCCCCAATCCAATATTCAATTGTGCAGCATAAGAGAAAAAGACTACTTCAAGGCTCTCTGTCAAAGCTTATGTTACATCATGCTATATGATAATTCCACTTGATAACAAGCAATTATGGGTTTGTGCACATCAGAAACCTGAATGTTATAGCCTATGTCATTGCCTATAGTGTTGTCCTCCAGTGCCTGGCTCTGCCCACTTTGCCCGAACTCTCCCACCATACCATTAGTTCCCATATCCAAACACCATTTATGGTTGTGACCATAATATTTAATTTTAGTCTCATCATTCCAAATGAGTTTGGTCCAGAAGTCCTGAGGCTTGTCTTGGTGCTGTTTGACATAAAACATGTTGTTTTATGGCTTTTACGCCATAATGGCTTTTTTTTTGGCAACCCAACAAAAGCAGCCCATTTTTGTTCAAGTGCCACCTTATTGTGGATCTTGAAACAGTCACACCACATTCTCGCACTGAAGCCTGTACTGTATTTCAGCTGAAGTAACTTGAGGATTTTCCTTTGCATCCCAACCCAATTTTCCTGGCAGTTGATGTTAAATTCTTTGTTGGTGTGTCTGACCATGGCTTGGTATTATCCAAACCACAAATTCTTCTCTTCGTTATCTCACTTTGAACAGTATACTGAACGGTATTTTTAAATCTTTGTATATCTTTTTATATCCTTTTCCTGTTTTATACAGTTCAACTATCATTTCTCACAAATCTTTTGACAGCTCTTTTGCTTTCCCCTTGGCTCAGTTGCCAGCAAAGTCAGTGCAGCCCTGGGTGAAATGAGCAGAGGTCCTATAAGAGCTACAAAACCAGCATTTATAGCGAAATATATTTAAAAAGTGATTATTATTACTAGAACTAAAAAAAACTGGGACAAAATATGACAGTCGCTCAGTCCTGCACATTCTCTCCGCAAAAATAAATCACACTTGTCAATTTGTCTCCATCTCCTACTCCATCCCCTACTCCTACTACGCAACTTGTCTATGTAAATGAGCGTGTGCATGTGTGCGTTTGCTTTTGTGTATGTGTAACGGATGCCAGCTAGCTTAGCTGTGCTTGTGGAACGTTGGTAAACCTCACTCCCTGACGCCTCAAGAGTGCTGCTGGCATGCGAGCCTGTAGCCTGGGCTATTGGCTCAATTGTTAGCGTGCTCGCCTCCCGATCAGAGGTGCTGCTGTTCGCGGGTTTGAGTCCGGGCGTGTGCAGGGCTGAATAGCGCAGGTTCAACACAACGCAGGTTACATATACTGTATGTGTGCTTCTCTGTGTGTGTGTGTTTTCGCTTGTGAGTCTCTGTGGGGGAGTAATGGTGTGTGTGTGTGTGTGTGTGTCTGCTTGCCTGCATGTGTGTGTGTTTTATGTGTCTATGTGAGTGTGTGTGTGTGTGTGTTCGTTTGTGAGTGTGTGTGTGGGGGTAATAGGGTGTGTGTGTGTGTTTATGTGTGTGTGTATGTTTATGTGTGTGTGCGTGTGCCTGCTTGCATGCATGTGTGTGTTTTTATGTGTTTGTGTGTGTATGCGTGTGGTATGGATGTGTTTGTGCATGCGTGCGTGTACGTGTTTGTGTTTATGTGTGTGTGTGCGTGCCTGTGTGTATGCGTGTGAGTCTCTGTGTGCGTGCCTGTGTGTGTGCATGTGCCTGTGTGCGTATGTATGCCTACATGTCTACTGTTTGTGTATGTGTGTGTGCGTGTGTCTTTATGTGTGTGTGTGTTTATGCATGTGTGTGTTTATGTGTGTGTTTGTTTACGTGTGTGTTTGTTTACGTTTGTGTGTGTGTGTGCATGCGTGCGTGCGTGTGTGTGAGTGTGTGCATACCTGTGTATGTGTGTGTGTGTGCGTTTATGTGTGTGTGTGTGTAGTGTTTTAAGTTCATACTTGAAATATCGTGATCAGCGAGACTTAAGGACTAGGAAGAACACATTGTATGTATCCCATACCTGTTGTACGGTTGTCGAATGAAAGATATTATTATTAAGTACTTTAACCCTGAGTGTGGTTGCTACAGCTGGTGACGAGGATGTTCCCGACAGCTGAATAGTCATAGGCCTACGTAAGAAGGAAACGAGCCACTTTTCAGCTGTTGTCAAACCAGGAGCATTACAAAAAAAAAAAACGAGTGATGACCGGAGCATGCATTAACAAACGTCAGAGCTGCAAATCAGTGAGAATTCCCACGGAAAGAAAGGACGTCTAAACTCACAACTTTGCTGGAAATCTGATGCCATTCATTCAGGGAAGTGACCGATATTCTTCTGTGATTTACCAAAATGTATAATATTCAAAATTGAGCGTGTATATTCCGGACTTTCAAGTCAATAGGATAACGGCCATTCACTTCTCATATAGCCCCAGTAAAAAGGTCACTAACACTCCACGCCGGAAATGAAAGTAAAATGGCTGTCGCTCTAGGTGGATTAACACCACCCAAACCATTAGACACTGTTGGAGAACCTGAAACTCTGCATCAGAGATGGGAAAACTGGAAAACAGAGTTAGAAATATACATCATAGCCTCAGGTGTCACAAATGCTGCTCAAAAGAGAGCTGTGCTATTGCTGACAGGAGGAGAAGGAAAAATTGGAAAAATTTCACAGATGATCAAAAAGCCCATCAGAGGGGTAATGAGCAAGAGCTTGCAAGAGATGTATATCAGGTAGCCATTCAACTTTTTGACAACACTTTTGCACTAAAAGAAAATATACCAAAAGCCCAAACGTTTGAACTAGCCAACTAGCTCCGCTGGTGGGAAACACATGGGACTCATAGCGCTGCCGCTGTCCTATTGCGTGCAGAGGGAATTTGAAAGACATCTGATTATCCCGCCCCTCGGATTGAGCACTGAGAACGGTGAGTGCCCAGACCCTACATTTTAATGTGGGTCTGGCTCGCCAGGCTAGGGGAGAAGATGAACAACAGGCATTTGACCTGCTAAAGAAAGCATTAAGTAAAGCTCCAGTCATGGAATACTACACCATTGGCAGACCAACCAGAATCACGTGTGATACCTCCCCTGTTGGTCTAGGGGCGATCCTGGAACAACAACAGCTAGATGGTGTCTGGAAGCCTGTGTACTATGCCAGTAGGAAACTCACACCCACTGAGTCCCGTTACTCTCAGTTTTAAAGAGAAGCTCTTGGAGTATTCTGGGCATGCCACAAGTTCAGTTTGTACCTCATTGGATGCGAATTCAAAAACCTGACCGATCACAAAGCATTGATCAAGGTGTTATCGTCTAACTCAAACCCCCCATCGGCGAGAGTGGAAAGGTGGCTGTTGTATCTGCAGCAGTTCACTTACCAGCTCATTTATATTCCTGGCAAAACCAACAAAGCAGATCCCCTGAGCCGTCAGCCCGTTGGTGACTCTGATAGAGCGGAGGGAAAAGATACTGAAGATTACATCTACTGCGTCATCAAAGACGAAGACGTTCCTCATGCACTGACTCCTCGTGAAGTCGAGCAGGCTTCAAAAGATGATCCAACAATCTCTAAACTTCGCCATGCCATACTCACCAGTGACTGGACCCATTTCAAAGGTACTGTGTTTCAAGCAGTCAAGGATGAACTCTGGACCGCTGGACAGATGGTCATGCGTGGCAGTAGGATTGTGATTCCCGAAGCGCTGCAAGAACAGGTACTTGAGTTAGGACATGAAGGACACCAAGGAATTGTGCGCACTAAAAATCGCCTACGTTCCAAGGTGTGGTGGCCTGAGATTGACAGAACAATAGAGAAAAGAGTAAAAAAGTGTTATCCATGTCAGGTAGTTGGAAAGAACGCTCCACCAGAAGAGAGAGAGGGGAACTACCTACTTGCCGTAATTGATTACTTCTCCAGATGGTCTGAAGTTGCATACATGAAAGTCACAAGTGCTAAAAATGTCATTGACGCTCTGGAAATGATGTTCCAGATCCATGGATATCCAAAGTACTTGAGAAGCGACAACGGACAACCGTTCGCATCCAGAGAGTTCCATGAATATCTCACCACTCATGGAATTAAGCAGCTGAAAGGAATACCTTATTGGCCTCAGTCAAACGGAGAAGTGGAACGGTTCAACAGAACAATTCAGAAGTCAGTCAAAATAGCCAAAGCTGAAAAGAAAGATTGGAAGACGGTATTGAAGAATTTTCTGTTCCACAACCGTACAACTCCACACACAGCCACAGGAGTGTCCCCCGCAAAGCTGCTCATGAACCGAGAACTTCGAGACAAGTTACCTAGCTTCACTGGATTGTCGACTGAGTTTGAAGGAATTCATGACATTCAAGACGCTCTTTACAAGCTGAAACGTAACATAGCCGCCAATCAGAGACGAGGAGCAAAAGATCAAGATTCTGTAAAAATCTGCACAAGAATAATAATTTGGATCCAAATTTTGAGATTAAACCTTACGAAGTGATTGGAAAGCATGGAAACGCAGTCATAGTCCAACAACCAAATGGCCCACCCAGGATGAGAAATGCTGCTCACGTGAAGAAGTTTGATGGTGCCGCGCCATGTGAGTCTGACCACAGCAGCGTCCCTACTGCGTCTGATTCCACTCCGGATCCAGCCCTTCCCGTTGCGGACTCCATCCCAGTCACTCCTCCCACCCCCACTTGTGTACCCTTTCCAGACCCCATGAACACTGGCCCAATACCCGCAAAACCTGTTGGAGTGGTTCCTGCACCAACACGTTCAACCAGAGTTAAATCCCCTCCAGTCTGGCAGAAAGATTATATTATGTCTTAATGAACTCTTTATTCAGTTAACTTTGCCTGAAATTTTTCTTTAAAAAGAGGGAAAGGGAAATTATATCCAAGTAATGGTTGAAATAGACATTTTCTGTTATTTAAAGTTCACTTCAAGGATCTTTAAATGATGTTCAGACAAACTAGGTTGATGTGTTATATAAGTAAGTATATATACTCTTTTGATCCCGTGAGGGAAATTTGGTCTCAGCATTTATCCCTAACCGTGAATTAGTGAAACACACTCAGCACACAGTGAGGTGAAGCACACACTAATTCCGGCGCAGTGAGCTGCCTGCGGCGCTCGGGGAGCAGTGAGGGGTTAGGTGCCTTGCTCAAGGGCACTTCAGCCGTGCCTACTGGTCGGGGTTCGAACCGGCAACCCTCTGGTTATAAGTCCGAAGCGCTAACCAGTAGGCCACAGCTGCCCCAAATGTAACTGTTAGATAGTGAACATTTTAATGCTGTCTGAATGTAATTATTTACACATACACATGTTTTCTAATGGATTTACTTTAACAGGAATTTCAATATTAAAAAGAGGGAAGATGTAGTGTTTTAAGTTCATACTTGAAATATCGCGATCACGCGAGACTTAAGGACTAGGAAGAACACATTGTGTGTAGCCCATACCTGTTCGGTACGGTTGTCGAATAAAAGACATTATTATTAAGTACTTTAACCCTGAGTGTGGTTGCTACAGTGTGTGTTTGTGTGTGTGTTTACGTGTGTGTGCCTGCATGTGTGTGCATGTATCTTTATTGTGTGTGCTTGCGTGTGTTCATGAGTGTGTGTGCATGCATAGTGTACATAGTGTCACTAAATGTACACATACTGTATATATTCATTTATTTTATCACCCGGAGAGAAGAAATACTCTTTTCTGATTGGCTGGTGGGATGGCTATTAATTCTGAATAACGGGACAACTATGAAGTAGATCTGGTAAAAAAAAGTTTAATCACCGTTCCATATCAATGCTTATGAATGGTAACTATAACAACTATAGTAGGACGATGGTTGAGCCTGAAAGCAAGCTTCGCAACAATAAATCAACTGTAAACAAGAAAACTGTCCATGCTATCGCTGTTTGGGCCAAAGAAAGTTGTAGCCTACACTTCAAATTCTGTGCAGTTTTAAACCTGTCAGCCAAAGATACCTGTGATTACCTCATTTTTGCTTTTTCATTTTTAACTAGGTGGCGCTATACATCAAATGAGTAATTATGGGATGGGTTGACATGGCCCCTTGAGAGACCAACATACTAAAAAAATGTGGTCCTCTTAGGCCCTATACAACTATATTTTCACTGTATTATCAATATCTGTAGTTTCATTAAATTTGATGTGTTTCCCCTTAACACACAGGTTTTAAACATGTTACTTATGCTGGTTTTGGAGTATTTCAATTCACAGTTCGAGGCTAGTAGGCATTTTAAGATGCGCTAACATCCTCAACTCCTGTCAGAGCAGCTTAATTAACGATAATGTGCGGTGATGATTCTGTAGCTTCTTTGCTGCCTAACGATAGAAAGCACGTAGTGCCACACTCCTGGCTAATGTAGTTTACTTAATTAGCCCCTGAGCGAACGCTGAACCTGATTTGGAGATGACAGAAAAGAGTACCGGCAACTTAGGAGAATTGCCATTATACAACAAAAAGTGCAGGGACACTTAAGAGTAGAAGTTCCGGTGCATACCGGCCCAATTTGAGCACTGTCTTTCAGCATCCATCTTTGCGGTGTCCGTCTCCATGGCATTGAGATTTGCTCTTAACCGATTAGCTTTTACCAACAGTCCATTGCCCTGATTAGTTGCCCTATGTCTCACTTGGTTGCTCGTTGCTGGCAATGTTTCCCAAAAAGTTGTTGTGTATCATCACCTTAACACAATAACTTGCTTATCGTCCTTGGTAGATTTCTCCCCTAGTTTCTCTCCGAATATATTTCTTTACATTCAGTACAGATTTTTGGATGCTAGTGTTTACAAGAAACACAAACTATAGGGGAGAGCGGGGTAAGATGAGCCATTTTTGACATTTTAATGTGTCAAAGAGGTTTTGTTTTGTAACCTCCACACCAAACAAAAATGCAAAGTGTTCTACAACAACAACTCTTTGATAACTTAAAGGGTAAAGAGATATACTCTCTGCAAAAGAGTTGATCTCGTGGCACAACTTAGCCTAGCCCATGTGTGGTAAGATGAGCCTAGGTGTGGGGTAAGTTGGGCCAACACAAAGATGTCAGGTAAAATGTTTTTATTTTCTTCAAAAAATAATTTAATTTCTACAAACAGTAACAAACACCAACATTTAACTGTGAATTTGCCAAGTCATGTTTAGGCCTATAACATTTTTTGTCGCCTGTTTACCTTTGAATTCACCCATTTAATTCACTTAAAGGGGAACTTGGCAACTATTTCAACGTAATAAACCCGTTTAGAAATCATTTGGATGGTTAAATGACCTGTTCTGGTAAAAATGGTGTCTTTCCCCGCTGCGCCTAGCGTCCCCAGGCGGAAAACCAACCTTGCAACATTGAGACTACCGTCCCGGAAAGAGAAGTGAGAAACAAGAAACTTGTTTTAAATCGTGTTTCTTACCTTGTAACATCCACATACAGTAGTTCTGCCAAACTTATGCTAACCGTTCGCTAGCTTGTAAACAAATCCATGTGCTTTATCGTTACCTTTTCCCACAGTTTGAAATAGCATAATGCACAATTTCTTCAGCAGAGGGGGAAATCCTGCCAAGTTTCCCTTTAAATAAGTCTGATTAATTTGCTGCCTAGTGTCTTTAGCTCTTAGTAACACTAAGGAACCATATAGAATTAGGTCACAAAATCAAGGTAAACTTAAAAATCTTACAGATGCAATACAAGTACTAGTTAGCTGGCTCAATTTACCCCAGCCCTGATGGCTTATCTTTTTAGCCCTCACATCACAGCTTAAAATGGCACCAATTGAGGTGTAATGCATCTGTATGTTGTTTAATTCATAATTAATAATAATAATCATAATTAATAACTCTGGACATGAATAAAATCCTTGGAGAGCAAAAAATCACTAGCCTGACTAGCCAGACCCACATTAAAATGTAGGGTCTTGGCACTCACCGTTCGCAGTGCTCAGTCCGAGGGATGGGATAATTGGTTGTCTTTCAAATTCCCTCTGCACGCAATAGGACAGCGTTGAGTCCCATGCGTTTTCCCACCAGCGGAGCTAGTTGGCTAGTTCAAACTTTTGCCATCTTAAAACAAGCTTAACTCGTGTCACACTGTTGGCCAACAGCAACATCCATCTACTTTGTTTTCAAGTAGCAGGGACGCAGGGAAGCCAAACCGTTGCAACTCTGCCATCAATCATTATGTTAAAGGAGAATTCCGGTGTGATATTGACCTAAAGTGTATTGAAACATGATACCGAGTATGAACGTACTGTATGTCTCATAGACCATCTCGGCTTGTCCCCTGCACTCCAAAATCTGGCGCTAGTTAGCCGATGCTACCAACTGCTTTTTCAATGGTAGTGCTTGACATCGGGGCTAGCCATGCAAATAAATCACTGTTTTACACCATTTACGAGGCTCAGTGTATCTCCACACTTCATTGGTAGACTTCTGAGGGCCCTGACATTTAAAACGAGATATTGAGAACTTTGGAAATGCATGGATTCCAGTTGCTGCTACTGGAAGAAACTGGAATCCATGCATTTCCACTGAATTATTTTTGGAATCTGATCCCTTATCATACCTGTTCATTCTTACTGTCGTTAAGCTCAACTTATCGTGACTAAATTCAAGATGGCTGCAAACGTTAAACTTCGCGGAAGATACTGTCTGTATAAATCGTCTTGTAAGTAAACTACCAGTGCTTTTTCAAAGTTCTCAATGTCTCGTTTTAAATGTCAGGGCCCTCGGAAGTCTACCAATGAAGTGTGGAGATACATTGAGCCTCGTAAATGGTGTAAAACAGTGATTTATTTGCATGGCTAGCCCGATGCCGAAGCACCACCATTGAAAAAGCTGTTGGTAGCATTGGCTAACTAGCATCAGATTTTGGAGTGCAGGGGACAAGCCGAGATGGGCTGTGAGACATACGTTCACACTCGGTATCATGTTTCAATACACTTTAGGTCAATATTACACCGGAATTCTCCTTTAAGCCCGCCTAACGACTCTATGCACAATTTGATTGGCCTGATAGAAGTTTAATTTTTCGAGCTCACAAGCCA